>NC_041230.1:3920603-3936025 GCF_002837175.3 Physeter macrocephalus
ATGGGCATAGAGGGAAACTACCTCAACATAATAAAGGCCATATATGACAAACCCACAGCAAGCATCATACTCAATGGTGAAAAATTGAAAGAATTTCCACTAAGATCAGGAACAAGACAAGGATGTCCATTCTCGCCACTCTTATTCAACATAGTTTTGGAAGTCCTAGCCACAGAAATCAGAGAAGAAAAAGAAATAAAAGGAATACAAATTGGAAAAGAAGAAGTAAAACTGTCACTGTTTGCAGATGACATGATACTATACATAGAAAATCCTAGAGATGCCACTAGAAAACTACTAGAACTAATCAATGAATTTGGTAAGGTTGCAGGATACAAAATTAATTAACAGAATCTCTGGTATTCCTATACCCCAACAACGAAAAATCAGAAAGAGAAATTAAGGAAACACTCCCGTTTACCATTGCAACAAAAATAATAAAATACCTAAGAATAAACCTGCATAAGGAGGTGAAAGATTTGTACTCAGAAAAATATAGAACACTGATGAAAGAAATCAAAGATGACATAAACAGATGGAGAAATATACCATGTTCTTGGATTGAAAGAATCAATATTGTGAAAATGACTCTACTACCCAAAGCAATATACAGATTCAATGCAGTCCCCATCAAACTACCAATGGCATTCTTCACAGAATTAGAACAAAAAATTTTACAATTTGTATGGAAACACAAAAGACCCTGAATAGCCAAAGCAATCTTGAGAAAGAAAAACAGAGCTGGAGGAATCAGGTTCCCCAACTTCAAACTATACCACAAAGCTACAGTAATCAAGACAGTATGGTACTGGCACAAAAACAGAAATATAGATCAATGGTACAGGATAGAAAGCCCAGAGATAAACCCACACACATGTGGGCACTAATTTATGACAAAGGAGGCAAGAACATACGATGGAGAAAAGACACCCTCTTCAGTAAGTGCTGGGAAAACTGGAGAGCTACATGTAAAAGAATGAAATTACTACCTAACACCATACGCAAAAAAAACCTCCAAGTGGATTAAAGACTTAAATGTAAGACCAGACACTATAAAACTCTTAGAGGAAAACATAGGAAAAACACTCTTTGACATAAACCACAGCAAGATCTTTTTAGACCCACCTCCTAGAGTAACAGAAATAAAAACAAAAACAAAGGGGGCTTGAGTAAACTTAAAAGCGTTTGCACAGCAAAAGAAACCATAAGACAAAAAGCCCTCAGAATGGGAGAAAATATTTGTAAATGAAACAGACAAAGGATTAATCTCCAAAATATACAAACAGCTTATGGAGCTCAGTATCAAAAAAAACCAAACAATCCAGTTAAAAAATGGACAGAAGACCTAAGTACACATTTCACCAAGGAAGACATACAGATGGCCAAGAGGCACATGAAAAGATACTCAACATCACTAATTATTAGAGAAATGCAAATCAAAACTATAATGAGGTATCATCTCACGCCTGTCAGAATGGCCATCATGAAAAAAATCTACAAACAATAAATGCTGGAAAGGGTGTGGTGAAAAGGGAACCCCCCTGCACTGTTGGTGGGAATGTAAATTGATACAGCCACTATGAAAAACAGTATGGTGGTTCCTTAAAAATCTAAAAATAGAACTACCATATGACCCAGCAATCCCACTACTGGGCATATACCCTGAGAAAACTATAACTCAGAAAGACACATGTACCACAATGTTCACTGCAGCACTATTTACAACAGCCAGGACATGGAACCAACCTAAATGTCCATCGACAGATCAATGGATAAAGAAGATGTGGCACATATATACAATGGAATATTACTCAGCCATAAAAAGAAACGAAATTGAGTTATTTGTAGTGAGGTGGATAGACCTAGAGTCTGTCATACAGAGTGAAGTAAGTAAGAAAGAGAAAAACAAATACCATATGCTAACACATATATATGGAATCTAAAAAAAAAAAAGGTACTGATGAACCTAGTTGCAGGGCAGGAATAAAGAGACAGATATAGAAAAAGGACTTGAGGACATGGGGTGAGAGGGTGAAGCTGGAGCTAAGTGAGAGTGGCATTGACATACATACACTACCACATATAAAATAGTTGGCTACTGGGAAGCAGCAGCATAGCACAGGGAGATTGGCTCAGTGCTTTGTGACCACATAGAGGGGTGGGATAGGGAGGATGGAAGGGAGGCTCAAGAGGAAGGAGATATGGGGACATGTGTATGCATATGGCTGATTCACTTTGTTGTGCAACAGAAACTAACACAGTATTGTGAAGCAATTATACTCCAATAAAGATCTATTTTTAAAAAGTGCAGTCACAAATATCTTCAATTCCAGTACACCACTGCAAAGTTTATTCTAGATTTCCACTTTTCTGTATTCAAACTCTGTTCTGTGATAGGAGGAAACATGTCTTCCATTGACCACAATATATTTACTTACTTGCTTAGTCCTAGAATGCACAGAGTATCAGAATTGCTAACACACACCTATCCTTATTTGGGGAATATGGGGAGCCTTCTTTTTGTCTTTAGCTGAGGGTATACAGACCAAATACAGTGTTCACATCATCTTAGGAAGTTGACATCATGTGATGGCTTGGTCTTCCTCTCTGAGAAAAAGGGGTATCTTTGTGTTTGTTTAAGTCTACTTTGCGTCTTTCAAGAGTTTTCGGAAGATTATGTTATATAGGCTTTACACATTTTTTGTTAAATTTATTCCTAAGTATTGTATCTTCTTTGTTGTCACTGGAAATGGTTTTTTCCTACCAATATGTCCTCTCTTAATTATTTGTGTTTACATCAGATGTTTATTTCTCTGTATTAATTTTTCATCTTGCTACTTTACTGGATTCTTCTTTTGTTTTCATTGTCCTATTAAATCCCATTTTGCTGATGAGAAATTATGTCAAGCACCTCTTCCCATGCTTATTAGCTATGCTGAAGTCTTTTGAACATTATTTAAATTTTGTGGAGGGAGGAATTTCTAAACTAGTGATGCCAGGAGCTGCAAAGTAGACCCAGTCTCTCTTATCACTCCTTTCTCCTTGCCCAACTCTGCATCTCAGGATTCTGCCCTTTCAGGGAGAGATATTGAACAGAGAGGAAGGGCTGCCTCAGCCCTGATGGAGCATGAAGGTAATACATGTAAAGCACTCAGAACAGTAATTGTTGTTGTTATGATCGTCATTATTATCAATGACCATTTTGAGGAACAGATGTGGAGCCATTGCAGTAGGATCCCTCACAACTTGGAGAACCAGTAGTGCTCATAAAAAGGTGTGATTGGGCACTGCTCTGTTTTGATGTTTTACAGGGTGGGTAGATTCAAGGGAATGACACCGATTTGAGGCTTTTTAAAAAAATAGTTCCTTCTCCTCAGCACTGCATTCACAGGTTCTTCAAGAGAGAAGCCCCATGGAGGGGAGCATGACCAGTGGACTTCTGGAAGGCAAATCACAGGTGGGTTATGATTTTTTTCTGCAATGAGACCCTAGAGAATAAAGGTTAATTCTAACCCTAAAGAATAAAGTCATCTACTAAAACGGAGATCCTTATGAATACTGCAGATTATCAAGTGCCCCAAGCTTTAATCCCACGTCCAAGGACAAATTTTAAAAGAAGTGAGATTTTTCTTTTTTCCTTACTAGTTGGAGAACAGCTTCTGTTTCACATGCACACAAATTTAAACAAATATGTTTTCCAGTATTCTAGTAAATTATGAAATGCACTTACAAAAAGAGAAATCCATAATCCAGTTTTTTTTAATGCAGTTTTTTTGGGTATACAGTTTTCACATTTCATTGTACTTACATTTAAATTTCACCATTAAATACTGAGCATAAGTATATGCTGACCTTATATTCAGATTTTTTTGAAATGTAAAGATAAATGGACAGATGGTTTTTAAGGATGTGATATGTTAGACATTATAGAACATATTAAACAATTAGAGAATCCAGAAGGTGGTAAAATTCTGTCTATATACATTTACACATTTAGCGGCCCAAGTAAACTCTATACAGACAGGAAGACATATGTAAAGCTTCGTGTTGCAATCCATTCAGGATTGAACTGAGGTCCTGGGTTGCTGACAGTCTCCCCTTGTCTTCAGACAAACTAAGGAGTCTTTGTCAGTCCACAAAAACCACTGAATTGTACAAGATCCCTGTTTTTCAGGAGAAACAGTAGCAACAACATAGATTAAGGAATTGGCTCCTACCAGTTAGCATGTAGGGGCCGGACTGAATTGAGCAGGGCTGGCTGGAGGTTGGAAATCCAGCTGGATATTGCAACTCGGGGCCAGGATCTGTCCATTAGAACTGCAGGCTGGAAACGCAGTCTAGAGGCAGAATGGTTCGTGCTTTCCTCAAAAATCCCTGTTTTCCAAACAAGTTCCTGAAACGCTTTCCTCAAACAGGGCCCGCAGCCAGTTTTAACAATTTGGTTGATAATATAGGATAATTCTTCTTTTACCCAAAGAGTTGGTTTTCGCTGTCTACAAGTATGTACATGTATTTGGCAAAACACACACACACACAAAAACAAACCTGGATCCTACAGTACACACCACAGTGCCTATGTAGTACCTCCTTTTTTTCAGCCAAGAACTTTGCCCTTCTCCCTCAGGCCTTGTGAATTAGAAAATGTTTGCCGTTATAGCGATCAGTGACATTCCGAGATGTAGCCGTTGCCTTCTCCCAAGAAGAGTGGGGATTCCTAGACCCCGCTAAAGAGAGAACTGTACACAGCTGTGATGTCGGAGACTTACCAGAACCTGGTCTGGCTGGGTAAGTGCGTCCAGCCCTTAATTCGGCATCTGTTTTCTGCTGTATCTTCCTCCTTCTGTTGGAAATCTCTGGGGGGCTACAGTGGCCTTTACTTAATTTTTTTGTTCCATGTTCCACGAAGAGTACAGTTAGAAATGAACAACTTCCTCTTTCCCATCCTTCAGAAAACCTTTAAACTTTGGCCATTCTTTGTTGTTTGTTTTGTTTTTTGTTTTTTAGGGTTTTGGGGGGCTGCTCTGCACAACTTGCGGGATCTTAGTTCCCAGGAATCGAATCCACGCCCTCTGCAGTGGAAGCTCGGAGCCCTAACCACTGGACCGCCAGGGAATTCCCTGGCCATTCTTACAAGGACTTTTATCCTGATTCCTGTGGTAGTGGCTGAATTCTTGGATAATGACGGCATGGCCAACTGCCATTTCTTTCTCTTTCCAAAGGCATTTCCATTTCTGAGCCCGACGTAGCTTTCCTCTTGGAGCAAGGCACACAGCTAACCCTGGGTGATAAGGGCCGAGGAGGCAAGATCTCCACGGGTAGGAGAGTAGGGAGCCAAGCAGAGGGAAGGATGTACATGCAAAAAGCCAGCTGCTCCCTGACGTGACTGCAGTTTTAAGGTGTTTGGACATCTCCCTTCAGGGGGCCTTTGGCTTGAGCTCCCCAGTAGATCCAACTTTCATCCTCAGTGGTCAACCTACTCTCATATCTTTTTTTTTCCATATCTTTTAAAATAATTACCTCCAGCCTCCAAATGTGATTGTGTCCTGCCAACCCTCCCCCCACACATCCATTTATGATCAGCTCTCCCTCTTTACTCTCTGGATTGTTTTCACCACCTCATCCTTCATTCATTTCATAAGGCTGTTTTCTCAAAAACATTCCTCAAAGCTTCTGTTCTCTTTATCTTTCCAAAAAGTTCTTACCCTGTCCTCCAATTAATTGAATAAATATATCCATCCAAGAGCTACTTCATTAACAAACATATTCAGTCTCTAATTCTGGGCAAGAATGGGGGTTTTCTAAGAGAATAGAACCCATCACAGAGTTTACTGTTTAACAAGGTGAATTAAGAGATGTTCTTAGAACAGGCACCTGAAAAGATGCTCAACATTCCTAATCACTAGAGTTATGCAAATTAAAACTACAATGAGGTATCACCTCACACTGGTCAGAATGGCCATCATCAAAAGTCTACAAATAACAAATGCTGGAGAGAGTGTGGAGAAAAGGGAACCCTCCTACACTGTTGGTGGGAATGTAAATTGATGCAGCCACTAAGGAGAACGGTATGGATGTTCCTTAAAAAACTAAAAATAGAACTACCATATGATCCAGCAATCCCACTCCTGGGCATATATCCAGAGAAAAGTAAAATTCGAAAAGATACATATACCCTTATGTTCACAGCAGCACTATTTACAGTCTCCAAGACATGGAAGCAACCTAAATGTCCACTGACAGATGAATGGATAAAGAAGATGTTGTGTATATGTACCATGGAATACTACTCGGGCATAAAAAAGAATGAAATAATGCCATTTGCAGCAACATGGATGGACCTACAGATTATCATACTAAGTGAAGTAAATCAGACAAAGACAAATATTATATTATGACATATGTGGAATCTGCAAAATAGTACAGATAAACTTATTTACAAAACAGAAATACACTCACAGACATACAAAACTATGGTAACCAACGAGGAAAGTGGCGGGGGGGTTGGGGGGGCACGGCATGAGGGATAAATTAGGAGTTTGGGTTCAACAGATACACACTACCATATATAAAATAGATAAACAACAGGGTCCTTACTTCATAGCATAGGGAACTATATTCAATATCTTGTAATACCTGTAATGGAAAAGAATGTTTTAAAAGAATACAAATATATACATATATATGTATAACTGAATCACTTTGTTGTATACCTGAAACCCACACAATATTGTAAATCAACAATACTTCAATTTTTAAAAAAAGAGAGAGATGTTCTTAGATACCCTTGGCAAATTAGGATCCACGATTGGAGAATTTCAAACAGGGTGACCACTGCACACTCACCAGAGCAGCCAAGGATCAACACATCCATGGTGGATGGTGCAGGGGTCTGGCCAGCTGTGTGTGTGGCTCACCCATACTGTGTAGATCTGTTCAAGCCCAGTCCTGGGTGCACCTCTCGCATCTCATGGAAGATTGCTGCTGGGCCCACCCCACCTGAGAGCTGGTGGTATAGACAGTACCCAGCTTACATGGGCAGTTTGGGCCACGTGAACTCTTGATGTCTATCTTAGTCTGCTCGAGCTGCTATAATGGAAATACCACAGACCAGGTGGCTTAAACAACAAAGCTTTACGTTCACAGTTCTGGAGGCTGGGAAGTGCAAAATGAAGGTGCCACCAGATTTGCTGTCTGGTTAGGGCCCACTTCCTGGTTCACAGATGACCATCTTCTCACTGTACCCTCAGGTGGTGGAAGGGGTCCCTTTTAAGAGGACACTAATCCCATTCATGAGAGATCAACTTAACTAGCTACTTTAAGTGGATATTTATTAATCAACTATACTTCAGTTTTTAAAATTTAAAAGTTAAAAAAATAAAATGCATTTCAAATTAAAAATAATAATAATATATGGTGCACAACATTAGAATGTACTTAATACCACTGAATTGTACACTTAAAATTGGTTAACATGGTAAATTTTATGTTTTGTGTATTTTTCCACAATAAAACAATTTTTAATTACAAAAAAAATAAAAAGAATAAATGGGTATTTGTTTCTAGCTTTTTCTATGAGTAGAGTATGACAATGAATGTCCTTGTACATATATCCTTAAGTACTAGAGCCTTTTTCTAAGGATAGATTCCCAGCAGTGGTAATATATACATTTATTTTTATTAATATATTTATATATTCATTTTCAGAGAGCAAGTCAACATGGGAGAGCAAGGAATTGTCTTTAAGGAAGACAATGAAAGAGGAAACATACCAACATGAAACAGCGACAGAAAAAAAAAAAAAGCACATGTAGAAAATACAGAAAAACCTCCTGCACCATGACGCATCTCATCGTCCGTCAGAAAATCCTTAGGGAACAGAAACACTGCCGGTGCTACGAGCGTGGGAAGTCCTTCCGCCGCCGCTCGACGCGCATCCAGCATCCAAGGATCCACACAGGAGAGGGACCCTATCAGTGCGGCGAGTGCAGCAAAACCTTCCACAAGAGGGCCCACCTCACCCAGCACCAGCGCTTCCACACGGGCAAGAAGCCCTACACCTGTGGACGGCAGACGGGCCTTCAGCCAGATGACCCACCTCTCTCAGCATCAGAGCACCCATGCCAGAGGCGACGAGTACAGAAGGCCTTCAGGTGCCCCTCAGCCCTGGTCAACCAGCAGAGAATCCACAGCGGGGAGAAGCCCTATGAGTGGAAGGCCTGTGGCAGAGCCTTCACCCCGAGCGCCCAGCTCATCAGGCACCGGAAGAGTCACTCCGGAGAAAAGCCCTACGGATGCAGCAAGTGTACGAAATCCTTCGTCCGTCCGTCTACCCTGATGGAGCATTAGAGAATTCACACCAGAGAAAAGCCCTATCAGTGTGAGGACTGTCAGAAGGCCTTCTGGCGCGTTGCGCAGCTAACTCAGCACAGGAGGGTTCCTACTGGTGAGAAACCCTACACGTGTGAGGACTGTGCACAGGGCCTTTACCTGGAGGTCCCCTTCCGTCCTTCACAGGAGCAGTCACATGGGAGAGACACCCTACGAATGTCATGTGTGTGGGAAAACCTTCTGTAGCCACTCTTCACTGGTTGAGCATGACAGGACTCACAGTGGAGTGAAACCTTCCGGATGCCACAGGTGTGGGAAGGCCTCTAACACCTCCTCCTCGACTCTGTCAGCATAAGAGAATTCATACCGGGGAAAAGCCCTTTGGTTGCCACGACTGTGGGATATCCTTCAGGTGCACATCACACCTTACTCGACATCAGCGAATTCCTACGGGAGAATATTGACAAAAGCCAACAGGACTTGAAAATGTTACTATTCCAGTATTTAAGCATCAGTCCAGGTCTTGGGAACAAGCAGCCTCAATTGACTCTGACTCTCTAAAGCAGTTTATTCTCAAGGTCTCAAGAGCTCATTGAAAAATAGATAACCCACAAGGACCTACTTTATAGCACCAGGAACTGTACTCAATATTTTGTAATAACCCATAAGGGAAAATAATCTGAAAAAGTATATATATATATATATATACACACACACAAACATATATGTATATATATATATGTATAAGTGAATCACTGAAACTAACAAAACATTGTAAATCAACTATACTTAAGTAAAATATACATTTTAAAAAAAGCTAATTGAATGGATGGGATAGCAACGAACCCACTTCTGAAAAGGGAGAGGAAGCAAGGCAAGTTAAGAACAGACCACGAAACCATTATCCTGTGATCTGGAGAGCTCTAGCCTCCCGCTCCTACACAGATCCTACACTGCTGCCATCACTAATGAACAGCAGTACTGCACAAATGAAACTTTACTGGCCCTCAGTCTCTGTCACCTCACGTTTAATGCCCCGAACCCAAGTTTAAAATGCAGGTGTCCTGGTGGCCAAAGACGAGGCAAAGAGATCACCTCTTGGCTTTTGCTTCTGTTCTGATGTGAGAGACATATGCTACCAAGTTCAAACGCAATGGAGAACTCCCCTCAAATTGCGGGGTTGGGGGGGATGCGGCTTGGATGATGCACAGTGTGAAAAAACAAGCAGCCACGACTTAATGCTTTGCATCCTAAAAACGGCACCCAGGTTTGGTCCCACGTTTAGCTTTGAATTAGCCAACCAGCATCCTTTCCTGAGTTTTCTTCCACACTTCCTACAACTGTTGTATTTTAAAGATCTCATCACTGTGTTTATCACCTTTGAACAAGAATCAAGAGACTGACAGAAAGGAGCAGCACTAGGATATAAGGGGTATCGTAGATAGAGGTTAGGGGATATTCCTAAACTGAGCACATAGGATAAGGGGTATCGTAGATAGAGGTTGGGGGATATTCCTAAACTGAGCACATAGGATAAAGGGTATTGTAGACAGAGGTTAGGGGATATTCCTAAACTGAGCATATAGGACTTTTTTCTTGATTTTTCTCTTCAACGCATACATAAAGGCATTTACAAAATGCATGCGCCAGTTTATAGAAGAAAAATAAATACCCATATACTGACCAGTCAAGCCAAGATGGAGGATATTACCAGCACCTTCGAATGCATGGAGTGTTCTTGAAACGCAATTTCTTTCTCACCCTCAGTGCCTCAGGGTAGCAGTTTACAAAGTCATGTTACAGTTCTTTGGCTTTTCATTATTGTTTTATCCCCTGTGGATGTAATCCTAAATGAAATGTCTATTTTCTCCTGGTTTTGAACTTTAAATAAAGGGAATTACACTGAATTCTTCCTGCAACTGAAACTGACCTTGAGATTCATGTACACGTTAAATGAGGTTCCCCTTTACCACAGTATAACCACACCGTACAAACACACCAGCACTTGTCTCTCCATCCCTTGGTTGATGAACACTTGCATGGGTGGTTTCTAAGTTTTTGCCGTTGCAAAAAGTCCACAGAGAATCTCCTCCATGGCTTCTGGCCCATTTACAAGACTTTTTCCAGGGGAGAGGTCTAGCTGTGGACTTCTGGATTCTGCACACATTCACTAAGAAGTTTTCCAGGTCCTTGTACCACTCTGTGAGTTATATTAATCCATAGCAAGATTTCTGCAGTGGAAACAGTTCCTAGAGCTGGATGCATTCTAACAAGTCCACGTGGCTTCAGATGACAGTAAAGGAGGCCTCGGTGAGACCCAACACTCACATTTTGTGGTCTGGTGCAAACTTTCCTTGTCCTCAGATACTTCTCAGGTGTTGCTTTAGGTGCCATTAAGATAGACAAATAAGTTACCACATACACCCCAACCTTGTGATTTCAATATCATGATGCTGCCTTACTTTCTTACTTGATGACAAGACTCATCCAAATAGCAAGCAGTCATGTAATTTAAATTTTGTGCAAAGGGCAGAGAATTGGGTTTCACGGAGTTTAAATTGCACATACAACTCCAGAGTACAATGTACTGAGTGGTACAAGAAAACGAACCATGTCTAAGAAGGGAAAGGATTCACTACTGAATGATTTTGAGATCCAGAACAGTTCTCAGAGAAATGTTTCAGGGATAGGCTTTGAAAAATAAACAGGAGTTTTCAGAGGCAAGTTGAATAAGCACATTCAAGTCAAGGGGAAAGGAATGCAAACTCAAGAAAATCGAGATGCCTGAGTTTAGCTTCCCCAGAAATTGTAGGTTAAATTTAATCCTGTCAAGCCATGTGCCTTGCCCCACCATCTCAGCTTTACTTTTCTCTATGGCCCTTATTTTGCTAATTTATTATACTACTTTTTTTTTTTTTTGGCCGCGCCATGCAGCTTGTGGGATCTTAGTTCCCCCACCAGGGATCAAACCCAGGCCCTCAATGGTGAAAGCACAGATCTTAACCACTGGACCGCCAGGGAATTCCCCATATTTATTTTTTTAATGTGCATCTTTCCAGTGCCAGAATGTACTCTCCATAAGGGAAAGAATTTTCTCCAGTCCTTAGAAAGGTGCCTTAGATGTTGTAGGTCATTAATAATATTTATCAGTAAATCAGTGAATGCAGGGAGGGCCTTATTAATTCATTGACTTGAACTCAGGGTCTTAATGCAGTTCTGCTGAAGGAATCTCATAAACCTCAGGGCTGTGATGGCTGTAACCCAAAATCAGACAGTGGTCCCATGGTTTGCCTATCTACACTGACAATTAAATGTATACCCTTTCTGGGTGGCTTGTGTGATACTGAGGGCATTAAATGAAAGACTGAGATTGTTATTGGAATAAGTACATCTGTCAGGATTCAGGATCTAGAGAGCTTTCAACTACAATGTTTAACTGGTCTTTATCTGGAGGAACCCTGCCTCTCCTAGCCCATCCACTGCTTGCCTGACTGGTAACCAGAATCTGATTATATACTGCCCAGAGTTTGAATCGTGGAAGGATAATAGGAAGATATGAAAGACACTCAGGAATCATTCAAAGCATTCACTAAGATTTCTCAACCTAGTCAAGGAAATGCTTGTGGGTATGGATTTTTGGAGGTACTTATCCAGACAAAGTAGATCAAAATTCTGCTTTAGCAAAATGTATTGACGTGGATTAAATCAGGAGAGGTTATTACAACTTCTGGAGTGACTGGTGTAGACCTGTACTCAATAATCTATAGGATATTAAATGACATCTTCATGACGGAAATCCATTTGTACAGGACTTGAAAGTATTGAGTAAACTGCAGTGCCAGAGTGGATGACCCAGCAGAACTTCTGTGGACCTTTGCATGAAGCAACACCAGATTCTTTACAAAACTCTTTCTTGCAAAGCGGAACTTTTCGAAAAGAGATCTCTGATCGCAGATACCCTCTTTGGGTAGAGATTACTTCTCTGCACTACTCAAGTTTGAGGCAGGCTGGCAGTGGACTACATACACCCTTGTAACCAAGACCCAAATCAAGATACATTTTCATTGCCCTCAGAGAAAACCACTTTGTTATTTAGACTTCTTTTTCTTCCTTTCCCCTCACTTCTTCCAATAATGGAATTAGGCTGCATAAATTTCTGGTTTGTTTGTTTTGGTGTATCTGGCTTCCCGCATGCAATATAATCTTTTTGAGATTCATCGATGTATCTTTCAGTAGTTTAGTCTCTGCTGAGTAGTATTCCGTGGTGTTAATATACCATAATTGATTATTTATCCATCCTCCTGTTGACAGATACCTGGGTTGTTTCTGGATGTTTGAATTATGAGTAAAGCTCCTATGAACATTCTTGTATGTAACTTTATGTGAACACAAAATAATGATGCCCCACACTGAAGTTTCTCGACCTTGGCACTATTGTCATTTTGAGCCTGATACGTTTTATCGGTGTTTTGGTGCATTGTAGGATGTTTAGCAGCATCCCAGGTCTCTAATCACTAGGTGCTAGGAGCCCTTCTTCCCCAAGTTGACAACCAAAAATGTCTCCAGACATTGCCAGATGTCCCCTGAGAGGGGGCAAAATCACCCCAGTTGGGAGAACCAGTGGGATAGTGGTTACACCTGGGGAGGTGATGATGTCTGGAAGGGACAACGGGGGATTCAAAGGTGCTGGTAATGTTCTTTTTGTTATTCAGGGTGCTGCCTACATGGGCAGGTGGACTTGTGAAAATTCATCAAACCGTTTACTTACGATTTCTACCTTGTTTTGGTGTGTATACTAAAAGAAACATTTATAAAAAGTAGCGCACTGGGGATTCCCTGGCCGTCCAGTGGTTAGCACTCTGAGCTTTCACTGCCAAGGGCGCGGGTTCAATTCCTGGTCAGGGAGCTAAGATCCCACAAGCTGCGCAGCATGGCCAAAAAAAAAAAAAAAAAAAAGTAGTGCACTCATTCATACTGAAGATTCCTTAAATATCTGAGATTAAGCCTCATTGCCAAGGGTAAGAAGAGGAGCCTCCACTGTTTTTTGTTCTAGAAAAGAGAAAAGAGCTTCCATGTCCCAATTTCAATTCTCATATTTTAAAGTGCTATATGGCTATCATTGAGAACTTTGATGGTGCAAGTACATGACAGGAGGGAAACAAAGGCCATCTGTGATCTCATAACTGAAAGAGAGCTACTTTTCATATTCTGATGCAAAACTTAGATACATTTTTACACCCACACCTCTCTTTCACATTGTCTATACGTATGAACGTGTAATTTGCAAAACTGGCCATGGGGTGGGGCCCAGATATTTGGTCCACATTATTCTGGGTGTTTCTGTGAGGGTGTTTTTGGATGGGATTAACATTTTAGAAAATTAAAAAAATTTTTTCTTTGGCTGTGCTGCACAGCATGCAAGATCTTAGTTCCCCAACCGGGGATCAAACCCATGCCCCTGCAGTGGAAGTGTGGAATCTTAACCACTGGACTGCCAGGGAAGTCCCGTGCGATTAACATTAAAATTGGTGGAGGGACTTCCCTGGTGGCGCAGTGGTTAAGAATCAGCCTGCCAGTGCAGGGGACACGTGTTCAAGCCCTGGTCCGGGAAGATCCCACATGCCGCGGAGCAATTAAGCCCGTGCGCCACAACTACTGAGCCTGTGCTCTAGAGACCACGAGCCACGACTACTGAGCCTGCATGCCACAACTACTGAAGCCCGCGTGCCTAGAGCCCGTGCTCCCCAACAAGAGAAGTCACCGGCATGAGAAGCCCGTGCACTGCAATGAAGAGTAGCCCCCGCTCGCCGCAACTAGAGAAAGCCCGCGCGCAGCAACCAAGACCTGACGCAGCCAAAAATAAATAAATAATAAATAAATAAATTTATGTTTTAAAAAAACTTGCTTTAAAATTGGTGGACTTTGAGTAAGCAGACTGTCCTCATAATAAGGCCTGAATACAACAAAAAGACCAGCCTCCCCTGAGCAAGAGAGAATTCTCTCGCAGTGGCCTTTGGATTTCATCTGAAACATCAGCTCTTCCTGGCTCTACAGCAGATGGCCTTCAGGCTGGAGCTGAAACATCAGTGTTCCTGCCAGCCCACCCTGTAGATTTTGCATTAGCCAACCTCTGTAATCAAGTGAACCAATTCCTGACAACACACCTCTACGTCTATATACATCCTATTGACTCTGTTTCTCTGGAGAAAAACCTGACTAATACAAAGTGCCTGCCTATCTGTGTTTCTAGCTTGACCATGAACTCCTTATGGGCTGACACTCTATTTTATTGGTTTCTGAACTCTCAGGATCCAACATGTGCCTAGAGAATATTTGTTGACTAGAGTTAAAACTGACAGTATTTTAAAACCATGAAGGACTTCCCTGGCGGTCCAGTGGTTAAGACTTTGCCTTCCAATGCAGAGAGTGTGGGTACGATCCCTGGTTGGGGAGCTAAGATCCCACATGCCTCGTGGCCAAAAAACTAAAACATAAAACGGAAGCAATATTATAACAAATTCAATTAAGACTTTAAAAGTGGTCCAAATCAAAAAAAAAATCTTTAAAAAAAATAATAAAATAAAACCATGAATATCTCATCTTCCTGGAGTATTAAGTGGGACCCCCATCTGCACTGGACACAATCTCAGTAGAGATTTTATAGGAAGTACTGTGTTTTTTTTAAATAAATGATGATAATTTTTAAAAAACATTTATTTATTTATTAGGTTGCACCGGGTCTTAGTTGCGGCACGCGGGCTCCTTAGTTGCGTCATGTGAACTCTTAGTTGCAGCATGCATGTGGGGGAGGTCCCCAGGAACTATTGTTTTATATGAAATATATTTTCTGGTTCTTAGGGAGGGGAAAGTCCTTATCTAAGATCCCAGGATTATTTTAACAGTCGTAAGCTTTGTTTTGCATCAACTTGCATATCGTATCTCTTAAAATGTGAGACAACTAGTATGACCTATTTCTCCCTACTGCTGTGATTTTTAAAGTAGGTAAAAATTACAACAAAGTCCTACTGTATAGCACAGGGAACTATATTCAATATCCTGTAATAAACCATAATGTAAAAGAATATGAAAAAGAA
>NC_041230.1:3936358-3948913 GCF_002837175.3 Physeter macrocephalus
GCTTCCCTGGTGGCGCAGTGGTTGAGAGCCCGCCTGCCGATGCAGGGGACACGGGTTCGTGCCCCGGTCCGGGAAGATCCCACATGCCGCGCAACGGCTGGGCCCGTGAGCCATGGCCGCTGGGCCTGCGCGGCCGGAGCCTGTGCCCCGCACCGGGAGAGGCCGCAGCAGGGGGAGGCCTGCATACCACAAAAAAAAAAAAAAAAAAAAAAGGCCCCTAGAGCTAGTGCATCTTTAGGAGGCAGAGATAGGGATAGAATTTCCCAGAAAGGGTGGCTGCCACCCCTTCGTGTAAAACTAAGATGACGCCAGGGCCGGGTCGGCTACACCCCTGAATATACTATGTTCATTTGGCCAGCGAAGCCGGTGGAGTCCCTTGCTTGCTAATCATTCGTCGACTTGCTTAGGCATGCGGATGTCAGGGGGAGGCTCATGAGGCCTCCAAGAGAGAAATCTCAGCTTTCAGGACATAGAGCCGTTGCACCTGGGGCCTCTTTCCGGAAGGTGGCGCTGCCGTACTGCGAAACAGACAGCATTTCCCACGGTGATATTTTTTTTTTTTAAAAAAACTGATGCGTTCTTTTTTTTTTCCCCCTTTTCTTTTCTTCTAGGATGTCATACCGTTTTCATTAGGAACCTCTGTCTCCCAACTGCCAAGGCTCACTTTGATGACGTCAACAACGTGGATATTCTAAATTCTGAGTCCACCAAACGCAGTGTTGGGTGGAAAAATCCTACTCTCGCCTGTGTATCTCATCACCGGTTTCCTTCTCTAAGATAATCACAGTTCTACCAGAGTTCTCCTAAGGGCCCCACACCCAAAGTATTATATTAAAGAACTACAATGCCTTTTATGTTTCTGCCTGTTTTCCCAACAACCTGCCCAATCCTAGATCCAGGAGTCTTATGCATCTCTGATGACAGTGAAATCCAAACTTGGCTGTAAATCTGAATCACCTGACCAGAGGGTTAGTTTAATTTTGATATTTTCTTACTCAATAATTTTAATTTTCTAGTGATTCAAATAAAACAAGAACATATTACTTTATGAAAGAGCAAAATATATATATATATAGATCAGTGTCTTCTCAAACTGTTTGTCAGTATTGTCCTCCCAAGAAACCTTTCTTAGACTTTTCTTTTTCTAGTCATTCCCACCTCCAAGAAATTTTAATACCACAGAAGTACTGTATATGTTTATGTATATGTTTATGTATGTCTGTTTCTTTTAAAGAATAAAGGAATGTTTTTCCCCCACCAAGAATCAATTTTTTTAAATCAATTTTTGCCCCCTTGGGGATGATATCGCCCCAGTGGAGAACTATAATATGCTATATAGTAGTACACTAATATACAATAAATGGAGCAAAATTTCCCTTGGATAAGTCTTTACCATTTGAAGATTCTTCCCAAGAAGTAACTAAAAATAACTGGTCTGAATGATTCCAGACACTTTTGTAAATATTATTACATACATACATATATGTACTCATAAAAACCCAACAGGGATGACATCGAACAAGAAAACTATAGACCAATATTATTTATCAATATAGATGCAGAACTTCCAAATGCAGTGTTAACAAATTTAATCCAGCAACTTCATTGAAGAGTAACCCACCATAACTAAAAAAGGCACATCCCAGGAATAAATGATTGCTCACATTATTAACACAGCTCAGAAAATGGATAGGTTAAAGAGGAAATGATCAACTCCGTAGGTTCCAACAAATAAATTTCATCCAAACCAGAGAAAACTGTCTGCAATTTCAAAATGGAATAAAATCTCTTAGTTTGATTCAAAAGCCTAACAATATTATTTTTAATGGTAAATATTGATAATATTTCTTCTGGTCAAGACAGGAACAATACAAAGAAACCCATAATTACCATGACAATTAAGTATTATATCAGAGAAACTTGCCAACACACTAAATCTAGAAATAAGAGGTAAATGTTGGATAGAAAAAGAAAAAAAATTGTTATATGGTTGTACAGCTTAGACATTCAAGAGATTCAACCAACAAAATAATGGAACTGACAAGCAGATTAAAAATCCAGTCTGATCTAGAACAGAGGAAGAAGCAATCTTACCCAAGTAACCAGTTAAAAATGTAATCAGAAAAAAAAAAAAACCTTCCCAATGGTGATGAAGCCAATATAACCCTTAGGAATAGATTTAGTATGAAAAAAATACTAGACTGGAATGAAATATATACCTATAAAATATTAATAAAGGAGAATGAAAACAACATGGTAAATGGAATGTTATATTTCTGAAAGGAAAAATTCTTAATTTCAAAGATGTCTGTTCCCCCACCAATTAATCTACAAATTCACTAAAATTCCAATCCACGTACCAATAGTATTTATTAGGAGATTTTCCAAGACAATTTTAAAATCCACTCAAAGGAGGAATCCACGAGAATAAATACCACAACTTTGCAAATGGTGAACCCTTACGTAGGAAATGTGGTACCCACTATCAAACACAGAAGTATAAAGTTCCCACTATTAAAACAGTGTGATAGTTGTTCCGTAGAGGAGAGGGGGTTGTGAGGGATGAAACAGATACCGAGCCCAGAAATAGATGGATTGGATTCACATATAGAGATTTAGTATACAACAGAATTGGACATTTCAAATCAGCAGGAAAATAAGTCTATTTATTCTGTAAATGGTCTTAGAATATTTTGGATATCCACGGCAGAAATGGTGGAGGGTAATACTTAAGGCGTCTCTGAGTTCAAATAGAAAAATGAGAAAATGCAAACCGAAAGACTACATAAAAGTGTTACCGTGGGCTTCCCTGGTGGCGCAGTGGTTGAGAGTCCGCCTGCCAATGCAGGGGACAGGGGTTCGAGCCCTGGTCTGGGAAGATCCCACATGCCGCGGAGCAACTAGACCCGTGAGCCACAGCTACTGAGCCTGCGCGTCTGGAGCCTGTGCTCCGCAACAAGAGAGGCCGCGACAGTGAGAGGCCCGTGCACCGCGATGAAGAGTGGCCCCCACTTGCCGCAACTAGAGAAAGCCCTTGCACAGAAACGAAGACCCAACACAGCCAAAAATAAATAAATTTAAAAAAAAAAGTGTTACCGCAAACAAAGTGAATACGAAATGGTAGAATATAACAGTAGATTCAACGTAAAGAATGTCCCGCCGCCCCCTTCCCCAAATGAGCCGATGTTGAAATTCAGGATCAAAGTTTGAATGAGGGTTAAAGGTTGCAGTACCCTGACTACTCATTTTTTGACAATAAATATTCTAATTTCCTCTACTCTCTATTCCTCTTCATTGTTTTCTCCACAGCCTTTTCAACATTCGATATACTATTTATTTTACTCATTCTTTGGTGGTCTGTTTCCATTCACTTGAAAGTAAGATCTGAGAGGTCGGGGGATTTTGTGGGGTCTTTTTCCTCTGCTATATCCCCCTGAATGGCTTTTCCTTATTTACTTTAACTTCCAAGGCAGCTACTAATTTACCGTTTTCTTAGTCTCCCATACCACGGACCATTTACACTCTGGTCAGGGGCAGAACGGGGTTGAATCCCAGTGACCTGGTCCAAAGACGTGCGTCTCATTCACTGCTTCTGAACAGTGATAATAACGACATTCCCATTTTGCAGGTGAGAAGTGTACTAATTTGCTGTTATCACAGAGGTGATAGAGCCCATTCGGGGTTCCCTCGCTGATCTTGCTGCCATAAAACTTAGCACAGAAAGAAAATCACGTTCCCACAGACAGGCTCAAAGGGCCGCACTCGGAGCGACACGGCGGTCACACGGACACAGACAGCGTCAAATCACAGGTACACACAGGAGCTCACCAGGGACTCCGCCGCACCTCGCTTAGACCCCGTAACTAGGGACGCTTCTGGTCTCCAGGCGCGGGAGGGGCGAGTGCGCATTCTACGGGCCTGCGCACACTCGCACCCAACCACGCCACGCCCTTGAAACCCTGGGCCCCCATCGCCGATCGTAGTGTCTCCGCTGAAACCCTGGGCCAAGTCCCTCGAGCGCAGTCACATACCTGCGCAGGAACTCCGGCTCTGACGCTAAGGTTCCGCCTCCCGTTCTCAACAGCCTAAGAAAACGCCCCTCTCCGTTAAACCACGCCCCTCCCACGCCCCTCGAGTATAACCCCTCCCCTTATTCCGCCCACCTGGGAGATTCGGCGCCTGCGCACTCAGTTCCCGGGCGTCAGCTCCGAAGTCCTTCGGGTGAGTACGGCTGGCTTCCGGAGGGAGGCCTGTGGGTTGTTTTGGGTGGTCGGGTGGCCAAGCCCGAGGGCAGGGCGGGGCAGGGCAGGCGAGGCAGGCGGCTCGGACCCGGCCGTGAAGCCCCGGCCTGGGCGCCGCTGCGCCGTCGCTCCCGAACCGACTACATTTCCCACAGGCCCGCGCGGGTGCGCTGAGGCCGCGGCTCGAACCGGGGTCGGAGCTGTGGGGCGGCTGGAGCGGCGTGTGTGTGAGAGACAAGACTGGACTGTGAAAAGGCCAGAGAGAGTGCGAGCGGGGTGTGTTGGTGTGGGTGTAAGAGAAACGGGTGTGCCAGTGTGTAAGAGGTCAGCAGGTGTGGGGCCCCGGGAGAGACTGAGAGGGAGAGATCGTGAGGGCGGGTGTGTGTGTGAGAGAGAGAGACCTGACTGTGAGTGTGAGAGACCGAGAGCATGTTGGTGTGTGTGAGGGAAACGGGTGTGCCAGAGTGTGAGAGGTCAGCAAGTGTGTGGGGCCCCAGGAGAGGCTGAGAGGGAGAGATCTTGGGGGCGGGTGTGTGTGTGTGTGAGAGACCGAGAGCATGTTGGTGTGAGCGTGTGAGACTGGAGTATGTGTGTTCGGCGTGTGAGGTTGTATGACAGTCCGTGTGTGTCCGAGTGTGAGGGAGACCCCAGTGTGTATTGTGTGTGTGTGAGAGAGGTAGCAATTGCAGTGTTTGTGTATCTATGTGTGTGAGAAATCCATGTGTCTCTGAAACAGAGACCATTAAGAATGTGTGTGTGAGAGAGAGAGAGAGGAAAGCTAGTGATGTGTGTGACACCAAAGTGAGTAGGAGAGAGACTGTGAACCATGGATTGTCACCACAAGGCTTGCAAATATAGCTTCTGTGAGGTTGCGGAGAGTGTGGGTGTGAGTGAGACAGAGATGAGGGGCAGTGAGCCATGGGTGTGTGTGAGAGAGTAAGATTGGGGGTATATGTGTGATGTTTGTGTTTGTACCCATGGCCTCTCTGAGACTGTGATATATGTGACAGCATACGATGTGCCTTCCGTTGGGTGCTTGTGATTGTGTCCTCTGTGTGATCAGGAGGTATGTGAGGTCTTGTGTCAGTGTCTGTGTGTTACCCTGTGTGGTTGTAACTGGCCCTGTGTGACTGTGGTGTGTGTGGGGAGACTACTTGGAAGGTTGATAGCTTTGGCTTCTTTGTGTGTGTTGCTTTATGGAATTGTGTGTTGCCAGGATAAGGATCCTGGAGTAGAATTCCCTGCTCCCAGTCCAAGAGTTCCAGTGAGAAGCAAGAGGTGGGGTGACTGGAGCTCCTGACTGAAGCAGGAGACACCCTCAGTTCTGGGTGACAAAAAGGAGGGGAAACCGAGGGGTTGAAGACAGAGATGAGAGTGAAGGTGGCAGAATTGGGTGCTAAAGGATCCACTGTCCCAGGATGAGAGGAAAGCAAAGCCCCTGGGGGTTTGGCAGGAGAAGGTGGATAACCCTGGCCTCTGGTGGCATTTAGGAGTCAGATTTTCAAACTGAAGACTGTATCAAAGCATGAAGCAAGGAGGCAGGAAGGGAAAGAGTCCACCTTTACCTACAAAATATAAAATAGAGGAAACAGCTAGTTCATGAGATCATTTTTAAAATAAAGTGAGAGAAGATAATCTATGCAGAGTACCTAGCACATCTCATTATTTTTATTCATAATAAGACCAAAGAATGGGAAAGCAACTTTTAGAAAAAAGATCAAATTTAGGACCTTGAGCATAAGAGAAACAGAGTTATAAGTTATACCCCTCAACTGCCATCGGTTGCCCATAATCTCCCAGTTATGTGAGCAGTGGAAGCAAAGAAGGCTGGGAGGAAGAAGGAGAAGATAGAGTTTTTAGGCTGGTGATTTTGGGAGTGCAAAGGCCTCATCTTTTCACTCTCCTTTTTCTCCCTCCAGCCTTACCCTTCCAGGACAGTGCTGTTCTCCAAGAGAAAAGCCAGGAAAAGAAGGCGAAAATGACAGTTGAACTAGTGAAAGCCATACCTCAGGTTAGTTATTTCATTTCTCCTTCTTGAAAGGCAGTCTTACTGTTTAGGTGTTTGTAAAGCTGCTTTCCTTTTGAAAATTCCCTGATTAACAGTCTTATCTAAGGGCCCGGTTCCCACTTCTCCCAGAGAGCACTGTCCTTAACTCAGACTGCCTAATGGGTAAATAAAACTGAGTGTGATGAGGCACAGAGCCCCCTCTTCTTCCCACTTCATTTTATTTATTTATTTTTAAAATTTTATTTATTTAATTAATTTATTTTTGGCTGCATTGGGTCTTCATTGCTGTGTTCAGGCTTTCTCTAGTTGAGGCGAGCAGGGGCTACTCTTTGTTGCAGTGCGTGGGCTTCTCATTGCGGTGGCTTCTCTTGTTGCAGAGCACGGGCTCTAGGTGTGCAGGCTTCAGTAGTTGTGGCACGTGGGTTTAGTAGTTGTGGCTTGCGGGCTCTAGAGCGCAGGCTCAGTAGTTGTGGCACACGGGCTTAGTTGCTCCGCGGCATGTGGGATCTTCCCGGACCAGGGCTCAAACCCGTGTCCCCTGCATTGGCAGGCAGATTCTTAACCATTGCGCCACCAGGGCAGCCCCCCCACTTCATTTTAAATTCAGTGTTGACACTTGTGAAAAGATTTGGTTTCTGTTATATGGAATAAAGGTGTCTCAGTATCAGTGAGTTGGGTTCCAAATTAAATGTGCATCAGATAGCCCTCTCCTGTCCTTAGAATGCATCAGGAATCATCCCTCTAGCTGAATTTTGTCCAAATTTCTGATTACATCCTTAAATTCTTAAACATTTTCCTTTATTTTTTATGTACGAATTCCCAGCCTCATTTGTTCATCTAAAAAATCTTATCCTATTTAATTTTTGCAAGTTAAAAAAATTTTTAGGGCTTCCCTGGTGGCGTAGTGGTTGAGAGTCCGCCTGCCGATGCAGGGGACACGGGTTCGTGCCCCGGTCCGGGAGGATCCCACATGCCGCGGAGCGGCTGGGCCCGTGAACCATGGTCGCTGAGCCTACGCGTCCGGAGCCTGTGCTTCGCAAAGGGAGAGGCCACAGCAGAGAGAGGCCTGCATAACGCAAAAAAAAAAAAAAAAAAAAAAGATATATGTACATAATACAAAATTCAAGATGTAAAACCTCTCTCTTGCCTCCCAGTTCTTCTCTTAAGAGACAGTAACTGTGAATTCCCTGGAGGTCCAGTGGTTAGGACTCAGCGCTTTCACTGCAGGGGCCCCGGTTCCATCCCTGGTCGGGGAACTAAGATCCCGGGGAGGGGGGGTCAATGGGGGGGAAAGGAGACAATAACTATTCTCAGCTTCTGTTATTTCATTCAGGGATATTCTGTTTCTATGCATACATAGACACTTTTTTTCCTGTCATAGCTAGTGCTTTGTTTGTGTATCCTGTGTAGGAGATCTTTATCTACCCCTAGTACATATAGATATTCTCCTATTTTTCTTCTAAAAGATTTGTTTTACCCTTCACAGTTAAGATTCTGATAAGTTTAGACTTGATTTTTATGATTTTTCTACGAGGGTAAGGCTCAAATTAAACTTTTACATTAAATTGTTTCATTAAATGTTTAACCTATCATGATAAGTGAGGCAGAGGTTCATTTTTTTTTCCCAGTTACCTGTCCAGTTGACCCATTTATTGAATAATTCATCTCTTTCACATTGATTTGGAATGCCACCTTTATCTCACACTAAATTCCTGTATATATTTGATTCTGTTGCTAGACTACATTCAATTTTATTTGTTTTTTTAAAAAATTTAATTAATTTATTTATTTTTGCCTGCGTTGGGTCTTCGTTGCTGTGCGCGGGCTTTCTCTAGTTGCCGCGAGTGGGAGCTGCTCTTCCTTGCGGTGCTCGGGCTTCTCATTGCGCTGGCTTCTCTTGTTGCAGAGCACGGGCTCTAGGTGCGCGGGCTTCAGTAGTTGTGGCTCACGGGCTCTAGAATGCAGGCTCAGTAGTTGTGGCGCACGGGCTTAGTTGCTTCACGGCGTGTGGGATCTTCCCAGACCAGGGCTCGAACCCGTGTTCCCTGCATTGGCAGGCAGACTCTTAACCACTGTGCCACCAGACAAGTCCCTCTGTGAGTTTTTATTTTCTGATTTTCTTCCTCTTGATTTTGTCTTATGTGCCTCATTATTTTGAGTTAAGTGCTGGACTTTGTATATTTAAAAATCTTAGAGATAATTTAAAGCTTTGATGTCTTCCTTTTGATAGGGTTTACTTTTTTTTTTGGCTGCACTGTGTGGCTTGCGGGATCTCAGTTCCTCGACCAGCAATTGAACCCAGGCCATGCAGTGAAAGCCTGGAATCCTAACCATTAGGCAAACAGGGAACTCCCTATAGGATTTACTTTTTTAAAATAGATTTTTTAAAATAAACTTTTTTTAATAATAGAAAATTTGCTGATAGCAGGGAGCATCCATATGCATCACACTCAGCTTCCCCTGTTTCTAACAGCTTACATTAGTATGGGACATTTGTTAAAATTAATGAACCAATATTGATACATTATTATTAAGTAAAGTCCATTCTTTGTTCAGATTTCCTTAGTTTTTACTTAATATCCTTTTTCTGTTCCAGGATCCTATCCAGGATCCACATTACATTTAGTGGTTCTATCTTCTAGGTAGTTTGGTCTCCTTGTCTGTGACAGTTTCTCATACCTTCCTTCTTTTTGATGACCTTGTCAGTTTTGAGAGGTTCTCTGGTATTTTGCAGAACATCTCTCAAACCTGAATGTTTTTTTCCTGGTTAGACTGGAGTAATGTGTTTTTAGAAGGAAGATCACAGAGTTCCATTTTCATCATATATCAAGGGTTCATATTATCAACATGACTTATTACTATACCTTGATTACCTGGTTGAGGTAGTATTTGTCAGGTTTCTGCACTGTAAGGTTACTCTTTTTTGTTCCACTTTTCCATACTGTACTCCCCTCTTCTCTGGCAACTACCAGTTTGCTCTCTGTATCTATACAAAGTCTGTTTCTGTTTTGTTTTTTAGATTCCACATATAAGTGAGATCATACAGTATTTGTCTTTCTTTGTCTGACTTATTTCACTTAGCATAATACCCTCTAGTTCCATCCATGTTGCTGCAAATGACAACACTGAGCATTACAAAGATTTTTATTTTCAGTGGAAATAAATGTGAAGATGAAAATGCCCATAATACTTAAAAAAAATTTGTCACAATCCTCACAGATGTAGAGAACAAACCAGTGGTTACTGGGAGGAGGGGCAAGATAGGGGTACGGAATTAAGAGATGCAAACTACTATGTATAAAATAAATAAGCCACAAGGATATATTGTACAACACAGGGAAATATAGCCAGTATTTTATAATAACTACAAATGGAGTATAACCTTTAAAAATTGTGAATCACTATGTTGTACACCTGAAACTTATTGTAAATCAACTATACCCCAATTTAAAAAAAAAAGAAAAAAATTTGTCTCAACCTGATGGCGATGGTAACTGGACATTAAGTCTTTATGGAACTAAAAATTACAATTATTTCATTTTGATATTGTCTAAGTATATATTGGTTTGTTATACTCAAATTCAGCACACAAGTTGGATGTGTTGTAGCCTTATGCTGGGTGATTTCTCATATTACTATCCAGGTCACTGTGGTATGGCCTGGCATGCTAATTAATTCTTAATGGTACAGCACAAAAAAATTGCATTCTAAATATATTTTTTTATTATGTAAGAAACAAACCACAGCCATGTCAGTTCAATGCCTCTTTCCCCTGAAACACTAGGATCCCATAGAGTACCATTTACAAAATATCAACTTAGATATTCTTTTTTTGCTGTTTTTGAAGGTTCAACCACAGGTATACGTCCTTACTTGAAGCCCTTGTTTACTGCCCTGTGGCCACCTGTCCATATTTCCCCATGTTGAGAAATGGATTAGCACCATCATATACAATGCAGTTTAGCATTTTAGGTTAGCATTTTAGTTCAATAAGTACTACTTTAGGTTAGCGTTTAATATTATATGTTTAAGTTGTTTTTTTTTTCTCTAAGGGCTATTTCTCACGTAAAGTAGGGACAGCTTAACACTTCAACTCGAAGTCATGTGTGGACATGAGCATTGGTTGATCAAGAATGTCTTTATGTCATTTCAGGACTTGGTGACATTCAAGGATGTAGCAATAGACTTTTCCCAGGAGGAATGGGAATGGCTGAACCCTGCTCAGAGGAGTTTATACAGGAGTATGATGTTGGAGAACTATCAGAGCCTGGTATCAGTGGGTGAGGATTTTTTTCCCCTCTCATAGTTCAGAATTACCCTTAGGGACTCTTTACTTTTTTTTTTTTAATTATTAAAGCTTTTTTTTTTTTTTTTTTACTGTGTGTAGGTCAGAATTGAATCTGGGAAATAAAGAGGATATTCAGGAACTGATGAAAATTTCAGATTTAATAAGTGAATTTGGTGTGTATCAGATATTTCATGAGTGTGCCCTTTAGTCAGTTGGGAACAAGATGTGATGTGACTCTTACTGGTCTCCTGTGCTGCTTTGTTTCCTCTGTCCTATGGTATTGTTACCACCGTAACAAAATTCACAAAGAGTATAGCTGGATTGTTAAAAATTCAGAATATTGCTTTAAAATCTGTATGTTTTTATTAACTTGCAATAAATGAACTAGCGAGGCACAAACTATGAAAATTGCTTCAGATGTTCTTAGGGAAACTAAAATGGACCCTTCTCAGCCCTGGTGCCCACCATTGGCTGGATTAGCTTTCTGTTGTCTAGAGGCCCCCTCCCCCTTTTTTTCCCTCATTTTCCCCTAGGAGGGTGTTTTATCTTTATTTTTGATTATATTACTATTTTTTTGGCTGTGCTGCATGGCGTGAGGGATCCTAGTTCCCCAACCGGGGATTGAACCCACACCCCACTGCATTGGAAGGGCGGAGTCTTAACCACTGGACCACCAGCAAAGTTCCTAGAGGCCCCCTTTTTAAAAACATTTATTTATTTATTTATTTGTTTATCTTTGGCGGCATTGGATCTTTGTTGCTGTGCTTGGGCTTTCTCTAGCTGCGGCGAGCGGGGGCTACTCTTCGTTGAGGTGCCTGGTCTTCTCTCTGCGGCAGAGCACGGGATCTAGGTGCGCAGGCTTCAGCTTAGAGGCCCCTTTTAACCTGCTTGTGGTTCACTGAACTTCTTGAAACTAAATATGTCTTTCACCAAATTTGAGAAATTTTTGGCCATTATTTCTTCAACTAATTTTTTCTATTGATTTATTAGAAAATTTCTGTTGTTGTGTCTTCAAGTTCACTGATTCCTTCCATGTCTTCTTCAATGTCTTGTTAAGCCCATCTAGATAATTTTTGTATTTCAGATACTGTATTTTTCAATTCTAGACTTTTTACTTGGTTCTTTTTCAGAATTTCTATTTTGCTGCTGAGAAATTACAAGCATATTTTCCTTTACATTCTTGAATATAGATATTTTAACTGTTTTAAAATCCTAGTCTACTGATTCTGTGTTATCAGTCCTGTGTTATCACAGGTTAGGTCTCCATTAATTGTCTTTTTTTCTGAGTCTGATTTATTTTTTCTTCCTTTTATGTAGTAATTTTGGATTTTATCCTGGACACTGTAAATAATGCATTGTAGAAACTCTGGATTCTGTTATATTCTTCTGAAGAATATTGTTGTTTTTTTTTTTTTAATCAGGCAGTTAACCTGACTCAAACTCCAAGCTGTCTCTAGGGGCCCCCTTTTTAAAAAAAAAAAAAAAGATTTATTATTTATTTATTTTATTTATTTTTGGCTGTGTCAGGTCTTAGTTGTGGCACGTGGGATCTTCGTTGAGGCGTGTGGGCTCTTCATTGTGGTGCACGGGCTTCACTCTAGTTGTGGCGTGTGGGTTTTCTCTCTCTAGTTGTGGCACACAGGCTCCAGGGTGTGTGGGCTCTGTAGTTGTGGCACGTGGGTTCCAGAGCGCATGGGCATGCAGCCTCTCTAGTTGAGGTGCACAAGCTCAGTAGTTGTGGCAAACAGGCTTAGTTGCCCCACAGCATGTGGGATCTTAGTTCCCTGACTAGGGGTCGAACCCCCTGTCCTCTAGGGGCCCTTTGTATTACCTCACTTACTGCTGTCTGATTATCCTCCGAAAATGCTGGGCTGCATTTCTGCCCCGGCCCCTTAGAAAATGGTTTAACTGGGCTTCCCTGGTGGTGCAGTGGTTGAGAATCCGCCTGCCGATGCAGGGGACACGGGTTCGTGCCCTGGTCCGGGAAGATCCCACATGCCACAGAGCGGCTGGGCCCG
>NC_041230.1:3948977-3971418 GCF_002837175.3 Physeter macrocephalus
AGAGCGGCTGGGCCCGTGAGCCATGGCCGCTGAGCCTGCACGTCTGGAGCCTGTGCTCTGCAACGGGAGAGGCCACAACAGTGAGAGGCCCACGTACCGCAAAAAAAAAAAAAAAAAAAAAAAAAAAAAGGTTTAACTTTTATAGAATTGACTGTTGGCAGTCCCACTAAGCTATGCCAAAAGCTTTATATAGTCTGTCACCCCTTGATCTATTCATTCCTGTAATGTCATTCCATCAGAATTAAGGAACCAGCTGAAATGCCCAAAACATGGCCAATTTTCATATCGACTTTTGTATGCAGGACTTTGTATCTCTAAGCCATATGTCATCTCCTTATTGGAGCAAGGGAAAGAGCCTTGGGAGATGAAGAGTGAGATGAGAAGAACCCCATTCCCAGGTGAGTGTGGAAGAACCAGATAGGGGAATTCTTTCTAGGTAATGGCTCAGCCATTTTCCAAGGTGATAATTCCTGCTTTCTTATGCTCTTAGAAACTTCTCAAGCCTGAGTCATGCCTTGACTCAAGCCTGGGAGAAAACTGAAACTTGACTACTTAGCATGGGCTCCCCAAATATCTTCTCTTCTACTTGACTCTCTTCTAATAACTCATTTTGCAAAAATCTTTATCCATCTCCTTCCCATCCTCTTTTCTTTTGCCATACAGACTTATATGAGCTTCTCTCCTTCTTACATCTTTGCTTAACTCTAAAATTAGATGCTACCTAAAATCATAACATACCCTGCTGCTTAAATCTTTTTTTGCTTTCCTGTTGCAAATAGGAAAAATCCAAACCCTACCAGCCCCTATGTAACCAGCTCCTTCCTACTTCTGCAACCCTATCTTCTATCACTTTTTAGTTTTTTCACTGTACTTTAGCCCAGAGTTTTCTAAACTATGCAAGGTATACAGGTATGTTCCAAGTTTGTTACAGGTAATGCCAAGATCCTGAGTCTCTAAGCCTTGGAAGACCACATGGGGCTAGCAGCAGTCTGAGTTCCAAGTCTAGTTGCCTCTGGATCATAAGCAGTGCCATGTGTCTTACAAATGTCATTATCAATGATTGCCTGACATACAGTTGAAAAGCACTGCTCTAGCCCACTGGTCACCTTTTCTGAACTCACCAAGCTCTTTACTGACTCAGGCTTTTGAATTCCCTATTTTCTCTGCCTAGAAGACTCCTCTGTCAGCTCTCTGTCCATGCTTGGCTATCAGGCCAGAGCTCAAAAATCATCTCACTGGAGGCCGTCCCTAACCACATTGTATAGTGAACTTTTTCCTTTTCCAACCCAATTACTCTCTACTAAGCCACTGTTTATTTTCTTTGTAACACTTAGGAGAGCCTATAATTAACTTTTTTCTGGTGTACATGCTTATTTTCTGCCTCCCCCAATGAACTGAAAGTTCACAAACACAAGGGAATATTGGGATCACATGTGATAATTATGTCTTTATGAAATTCTCCTTTCACTTCTATAACAGTATTTGATCTTTACATTTGGAGATGATTTGGACCCTAGACTTCCAGGATCCTCCAAATACCCAAATATTAGGAGGGAAATAAGCTATGCTTAGACACACTTTATACTCTGGTTATGTAGGAAGCTACCATCTGCCTTAAATAGGAAAAGAGAAAGAGGAACTTTCCTGATAAGAGGTAATAATTGGCCATGTGAAGAATAGATGGAGGATGAGGGAAAGGGGATAAAGAAGCCTGTAAATCTGCTGGGACGTTGAGTCACAGTATAGATGTAAGTCTAATTCAGTGACTAAGATATCTCAGCATCTGTGCTGAGAAAAGCCAAAAAGATAAGGGACAACCACGACTCTCAATGGGAGGCTGGAGATGAAGGCAGCCTTCACAGACAAGAAAGAATTTGAGGGAGGAGTAGATGATGCCATCAGGTTTCTGTTTTTTTCTTTCTAGTATTGCTCCCCTCAGCCCATCTATGTAAGAAAAACTGTAGGTGATTGGTTCACTGAACTCTTATGGCCTCAGTTCTAGAATTCTTGAAGCTTGGGTGTTCCTGATACCACAGATGACCTGGGGTAGGAAGCTTGTTAACACCTCAGAGTCTTTCTTAACTTCTCTGGTAGATTTGATCCCTCCCATCTCTGAACTTTTATACCAATTTTACTTTTTTACCACATGGGTTCGCATTTGATATTCCATATTTTCTTCTTCTCAGATTACTTCCTTTGTTGGCCTTGTCTTCCTAATAACTTTCTGTACTTCTCAAGAACAACTGTCTAATTACTCTAGTGTTCCTAATGCTTGACACGTAATAGAAAACTATTTAGGGAGCATTGGATTATTCCATAATTTGCTATGGACAAGATGAAAAAGGAAAGCACTTTCTCCCACCTTCTCCTTTGCCCTGTCTTGATATCACCTCTCCCCTAAAGTTTTCTCTTAGTGTCACCTCTTCAATACAAATTTCTTCTTTATAGATTTATCGAGAATTTCTTATATATGCCTGAGTTTCCGTGATGCATGTTAAGTGACTTAGTAGTAGTGCGTAAGGCTCATCTAGTCCTTCCCCAAAGCTTATATTCTAGCTCACAAGGCAAGACAGGTACTTATGTGGCAGGAAATAAGAACATGATTAATAATAGTGATACCAACCCACATATCGCTGTAAGACTAGTTTCTACAAAAAGACACATGGCAAAACCCTATTAAGATGTGACACTTTTCCTTCTTTCCACTTTTCCTGGTGAAAGTGAGAAGGTGAATGGAAAAATCCCTTAATATGCAGCCTGAAGTTCAGGGATCTATGAGAAGTGAAGAGAGTTTACTGTATTAAGACACATGGAAATGGTTCATAGTGACACTATTTTCTGATTATGAAGAGATGACTCTAGGATTTTACCTAAATCCCAAAGGAAGTCACAAAGCACAAGGTATTTGTGATTTCTGGGAATCTACAGAGATTTTTGAGCGGCAGTAGTTATGTGATGATATTGGTTTTTAAACAAAGTTAGCCTAGCTATATATGCAAATCTCCCAGAAGTGGGAAAGAATAGAGGAAGAGTTTCATTTATAGTCTGTTATGTTAATATAGGCATAACATATTATTACCATTGCATTACTACTTCAGGACTTTGTTATCCTACATTTAATTTTCTAAATCACCTTTTCCATGTTCCTCTATGAGGTCTCATTCTCTGGGGTCTGCTTGCATATTTGTTCAGTTGACACGCCTGTGTATCCTACATTTTGTGGGATTCATTATTTTCAATTCACCTTTTCCGTGTTAAATGTTTCCTCTGTTATAGCCCATGATAAAGGAAACATTTGCTTTTTTGAATGTTTCAGATTGGGAATCTGTATATGAGACACAAGAATTACCTCTGAAGCAGTTTGTGTGTGATGATGTATTAATGGAGAGAATTATAAGCTATGGACTTGAGTGTCCCACTTTTGGAGAAGATTGGAAATGTGAAGATCTTTTTGAGAGGCAGTCGTTAAGCCAAGAGACATTTATCAGGCAAGAGACAATCACTCATGAAGAAACCCTTACAGTGGAAATAGACCACAAATATAACAAATCTGGGAAATTTGTCCCACTAGACAATATAGAAGAGAATATTTATAATCACAAGTCAGATAAAAAAAGCTTTTCCAAAAATTCCATGGTAATAAAACACAAGAAAGTCTACGCAGGGAAGAAACTTTTTAAATGTAATGAATGTGAGAAGACCTTCACTCAGAGCTCATCCCTTACTGTTCATCAGAGAATTCATACTGGAGAGAAACCGTATGAGTGTAAGGAATGTGGGAAGGCCTTCAACCAGAGTCAACATCTTGCCCAGCACCACAGAATACATACTGGAGAGAAACTGTTTGAATGTAAGGAATGTAGGAAAGCCTTCAGCCAAAATGTTCACCTTATTCAACATCAAAGAATTCATACTGGAGAAAAACCATATAAATGTAAGGAGTGTAGAAAAGCCTTCAGCCAGCCTGCACACCTTGCTCAGCATCAGAGAATTCATACTGGAGAGAAGCCCTATAAATGTAAGGAATGTGGAACCCTCTCTAAGGAAAGAGAGTGTCCATATGACAAATCTGGAAGATGGTTCCACTTGGATATTTCAGAAGAGAGAGTTCACCGCTGTGATTCAGTTAAGAAAACTTTCCCCCCAAGTTCAGTGGTAATAAAACATGCAGGAATCTATGCAGGAAAAAAACTTTTCAAATGTAATGAATGTAAGAAAACCTTTACCCAGAGCTCATCCCTCACTGTGCATCAGAGAATTCATACTGGAGAGAAGCCCTATAAATGTAAGGAATGTGGAAAGGCCTTCAGTGATGGCTCATCCTTTGCACGACATCAGAGATGTCACACTGGCAAAAGACCCTATGTATGTATTGAATGTGGGAAAGCCTTTAGGCAGAACACATCCCTTATCCGTCACTGGAGGTATTATCACACTGGGGAGAAACCCTTTGACTGCATCGACTGTGGGAAAGCCTTCAGTGATCACATAGGACTTATTCAGCATAGGAGAATTCATACTGGAGAGAAACCCTACAGATGTAATGTGTGTGGAAAAACCTTCAGCTATGGCTCATCCCTGACTGTCCATCAGAGAATTCACACAGGAGAGAAACCGTACGAATGTGATAGCTGTGGGAAAGCCTTTAGCCATCATGCCTCACTCACTCAGCACCAAAGAGTGCATTCTGGAGAGAAGCCTTACGAATGCAGGGAATGTGGGAAAGCCTTTAGGCAGAGCATACACCTTGCTAGTCACCTGAGGATTCATACTGGCGAAAAACCCTATGAATGTAAAGAATGTGGAAAAGCTTTTAGCATCAGTTCACAGCTGGCTACTCATCAGAGAATTCATACTGGAGAAAAACCTTATGAATGTAAGGAATGTGGCAAAGCTTTCAACCAGAGAGCACACCTTGCACAGCATCATAAAATTCATACCGGAGAGAAACCTTATGAATGTACTGAATGTGGGAAAGCCTTCAGCCAGACTACCCGCCTTATTCAACATCAGAGAGTTCACACGGGAGAGAAACCCTATAAATGTGCTGAATGTGGGAAGGCCTTTAGTGATAGCTCATCCCGCTCTCAGCATCGGAGACTTCACACTGGCCAAAGGCCCTACGCATGTGTTGAGTGTGAGAAGGCATACAGAACAAAATCGTCCCTCATTTGTCATCAAAGATGTCATACGGGGGAGAAACCTTATGAATGTAGCTTGTGCGGTAAAGCCTTTAGCCATCGGCAATCCCTTAACGTTCATCAGAGAATTCACTCTGGAGAAAAACCGTATCAGTGTAAGGAATGTAGGAAAACCTTCAGCCAGATTGGACACCTTAATCTACATAGAAGAATTCACACTGGAGAGAGATCTTACGAATGTAAGGAATGCAAAAAGGTCTTCAGACAAAGTGTGCACCTTGCTCATCATCAGAAAATTCATGCTGTAGAGTCATCTCGGGCCCCCAGCTCTTCCTCACCCTCTGTGTCACCAAGTCCTGTTGATACGCCTGCTGAATATTTTTGGAATTCATCCACATCTTTCCATTCTCGTTGCCCTAGTCCAAAACACTGTCCTTTCACCTGGACTATTCCAATTGTCTAATAACTGGTCTCCTTGCATCCTCTTTTGTCCCCTTCAAGTTCATTCTTCACACTACTGCCACAGTGGTCTTTTCAAAATGTAAATGTAATTTTATGACACCCTTAAAACCCTTGCTATGAAATTTTGAACTACTTGATGCATACAAAGTGCTCAGCACAGTGCCTGACCCAGACTAAGTGCTCCATAATGTTAGCTCAGTATCCTTCAGAGTCTGCTTGAAAGTTATTTTTAAACAGTGAACTCTGGAAGGCAGTATATGTACTTGGAGATCATAACAATTTTGGAACTGAAACAATGTGGATGATGAGGATTAGCATGAGTAGTATGTTTAAAGCTTGAGATCACCACAAAATAAGGCTGTGTTCCTTTGTTGGTGAGGAAATTCAGTGTGACCTGATACATAGAATATTTTTCAGGAAATGTCTAGAACTCTGGATAAGACTGGAACAAAAGAACTAGAATTTACTGGGAAGAATGTAAGACTATATTTATTCAAGGCAGAAAGTAAAAATTCCTAATATTTAAAATGGAAGAAACAGAGAACTTGAATAGTGTAGCCCTCTTCTAAGACACCTGGGTTAACAGATTAATTCTAAACCTTCAAGGAATCATAATTAAGCTGTCCTAGAGTGTAGAAAAAATAATTGAAATGGATTATTTTGCAGTATTTGGAATACTTCTTTCATGAGGCTAATTCAACCCTAATATCAAACCCAGAAGAAAAAAACTTATAGATGAATTTACTCATGGTTTTATATATAGGAAGGAAATTATTAACCTCTGTTAAGGAGAATAGAGGTTCTGAATAAATGGAGATCTGTGTTTCTAGATGGAAGTTTCAATATTGTAAACATGTTTGTACAGTCAATTCCGGTCACAATCCCTATAGGATATCTTTACATTGACAGTTTTGTTCTGAAAATCATGTAGAATGGTAAATAGGAAAGCATCACAAGGAAATTTTTGAAAAAGATCGTATACCCATGAATTTAGTTTACTGCAAAAGTAATTATTTTTGATGTGTCAGTGGGAGAGATGGATTACTTAAATGGTGCTTGACAGTTATCCAACTGGAAATAAGGTCAGATCCACATTTCACCCCTTACAGAGAAGTTCATTCAATATGATTAAAGATGTAACAGGAAACAATATTAAGATTCTAGAAGAGAATGTAGAATATTTCTATCCCTTTGAGTTCAGGAAGGCTTTGGTAAGCAGGACAGAGTCCAGAAGTCATGAAGAGAGACAGAGTGATAGGACCATGTAAAAAATTTAAATTTTCCACAGTATAAGACACTGTATTCAAAGTTAAAAGGCACATGACAGACTGAGATATATTTTAACCATATATTACGAAGCATATAGCCCTTAAAAAAGGGCTGTTGGAAAGCAGCAAGGATAAGGTAAGATACACAGTCTGACAAAGTCTGATAAGATGAGATACACAGTATAACAGCAACTCTTAAATGAAGAAATTAAAACAGTCAAAGGAGGATCTTAATTGCACTAATGATCAGATAAATGGAAATTTTAAGAGTCCTCACCACCAACACAAACCAGCACACATTTTATGGATAATATCCAGTACTGTTGCAGATGTGAGAAACCATATTTTTATATTACATTGGGAGGGTAAATAGGTGGAAAGCCATTTTAGAAGGCAATATGGTGTGACCTGTCGGTATTTAAAATGTAATTAATCACTGCTGCAATTCTACATCTAGGAATTTATCTTCTCGAAGAGCACAGGTGCAGAAATATAGATGCATAAGCACATTCATTACAGAATTGTAAAAAACTTGGAACGGTTTAAATGTCCAGCAGTAGTAAATTGGTTACTTAATTGTGGAAAATCAGTTCAGTAGATTATTAAGCAGTCACTGGAAAGAATGAGGTGGATCACTATGCTCACAAAACAATGCTTTGTAGTTTATTGAGAATGTAATTTTCATAACTATGTAATATGATGGCATAGTTATAAACACATAAACTTTTTAAAGTTAAAATTATGAAATGTGTTGTTTTTGTCTACAATACAAATAGAAACCATGCATACACAAATACAGACTCCTTCCCCCAGCTGTGTTGGTTGGGCAGTTCTGATGTCATTCGCTGAGGCTTTGTTTGCATTGCCAGCTGTACACAGTTCACTTTAATCCAATCATATACTCTCTCCTTGGGACTCAGGAGGAAGCTGAATATGAGTCATCCTTTGGCCACAATTTTAAGATGGCTCCTGAGTTCCTGCTGCTCTGCTTGCTAGAGCTGACCTGTTTCATGTTCTTTCTAGGTTGTTTCCCACCAGCATTTTGTTTTCATTTTAATTAATTAATTAAATTTATTTTTGGCTATGTCGGGTCTTTGTTGCTGTGCACGGGCTTTCTCTAGTTGCAGCGAGCGGGGGCTATTCTTTGTTGCGGTGCGCGGGCTTCTCGTTGCGGTGGCTTCTCTTGTTGCAGAGCAAAGGCTCTAGGCACAAGGGCTTCAGTAGTGGCGGCGCATGGGCTCAGTAGTTGTGGTGCATGGATCAAACCCATGTCCCCTGCATTGGCAGGCGGATTCTTAACCACTGTGCCACCAGGTAAGTCCCTTGTTTTCATTTTAAAATTAGATTAAGTTCTTTTGCTGTCAAACAAGGAAACCTACCAATATAGAAATTGGTAGCCTTGAGTGGGTTTAGGCAAAAGATCCTTAGAAAATGTGGAATTATTATTAAAGTATGGTTATTGGATGAAATGGAGCAAAGCAGTGTAAGGCTCCTAATCATATTTTGTGCCGTGGAAGTAATATGCCTTCATAGCAACTGTAAAACAGCTAATCAGCTGCGGTCTAGATGACTTTTGCTTTGGATGAATTCAAAGAGGACAAGAAGTGCCAGTCCAAGAAATATGTATGGTGCTTGTTCATAGTGGAACTGAATAGTATAAAGCAAGAAGAAAAAAAGGCTTATTTCTTAAAATTTTTGTTTTAAGGTATGGAGTTAGAACACAAGCCATTTTTGTAACATAGTTGAAAGACTTGCTTGTAGCTATCAGGCTGTGCTTGCTAAATATCAAAAAATGAGCTACAGTGCCAGGTTAATTCACAATTTTGGCAGGTCTCTTAAGTAGAATGTTTGATATTAATTAGGAAGAGTTGGTATCCTGGTTATTGGAATGAGGACTTGTGGGAGAGTTTTGAGATTTTGAAACTCTAAACTGCTAAGAAACCTTAAAACATACCAACTAATTCACATTTGCCTGAGATAGCCGTGGATGAAGGATAACCAATTTCCCTTTTAACTTACCAATATTATGGCTTCACTGATTTAAAAACAAGAAAGGGGGGCTTCCCTGGTGGCGCAGTGGTTGAGAGTCCGCCTGCCAATGCAGGGGACACGGGTTCGTGCCCCGGTCCGGGAAGATCCCGCATGCCGCGGAGCGGCTAGGCCCGTGACCCATGGCCGCTGAGCCTGTGCGTCCGGAGCCTGTGCTCCGCAACGGGAGAGGCCACAACAGTGAGAGGCCCGCGTACCACAAAAACAAAACAAAACAAAACAAACAAACAAAAAACAAGAAAGGAAGAGGGGGGGAGGAAGGAAGGGAAGAAAGAAAAGACAGAAAGAAAGGTCTGATTCTGAAGTGGTCTAGAGGTTGATATAAGAAAAGAGATTAGGAAATGGATGAAGGACTCCCCAAAGTATTTATCAACATTCATATCAGAATCTAGAAAATGGCCTCAGGAATGGGTTTTAATAGTGCTTGGCCTCAGAAGTTGGAATAAAATTTTGAGCTGGGTTGAATTTATTTATAGGTATACACATCAGGAATTACATATTCCATGTGCTAATTTGTGCAGCTTATTGCTTTTCCAATAGTTTTCTGGGTAGACAAATGCAATCTATTAAGTCCTAACTGATGACTAAATGACATTGAGCGACCAGAAATGATCTTGCCTGATACACAGGAAGGACCTGGAAAAACTTGGGGATGCTGAATTTGCTTTCTTATTACTGTTTCTCTCTTACTCTATCATTAGGCTCCGTGAGACAGGGCCAAATGCCTTTCCATGAATCCGTGCCATGGGGAAAGCATCACTATATTTAGAAAGTGCTTTATGGCCATTCCTTTTTTTTTTTTAAGTATTTTTTTTAAATTTATTTTATTTATTTATTTTTGGCTGTGTTGGGTCTTCGTTGCTGTGCGTGGGCTTTCTCTAGTTGTGGTGAGCGGGGCCTACTCTTTGTTGTGGTACACGGGCTCCTCATTGCAGTGGCTTCTCTTGTTGCGGAGCACAGGCTCTAGGCACACGGGCTTCAGTAGTTGTGGCTTGTGGGCTCTAGAGCTCAGGCTCAGTAGTTGTGGTGCACAGGCTTAGTTGCTCCGTGGCATGTGGTATCTTCCTGGACCAGGGCTCGAACCCATGTCCCCTGCATTGGCAGGTGGATTCTTAACCACTGCACCACCAGGGAAGACCTATGGCCATTCTTAAGATGCTGGGCTTACTGGGGTGGGGGCTGCTTCTGACCTCCCATAAATGAAGGAGCCCAGGAAAGCTGAGCTCCAGATAGCAGCAGCTTGCCAGGTGCAAGAAGTCAATTCAGGGGCCATCATTTTAAAGTCTTCAAATAACAAATGCTGGAGAGGGTATGGAGAGAAAGGAACCCTCTACACTGTTGGTGGGAATGTAAACTGGTGCAGCCACTAAGGAGAACAGTATGGAGGTTCCTCAAAAAACTAAAAATAGTGTTACCATATGATCCAGCAACCCACTCCTGAGCATATATCCAGAAAAAATTATAATTCAAAAGGATACATGCACCCCAATGTTCATAGCAGCACTACTCACAATAGCCAAGACATGGAAGCAACCTAAATGTCCATCAACAGAGGAAAGAAGACGTGGTACTATATACAATGCAATATTACTCAGCCATAAAAAAGAAATGAAATGATGCTATTTGCAGCAACATGGATGGACCTAGAGATTGTCATAGTGAGTGAAGTAAGGTCAGACAGAGAAAGACAAATATCATATGATATCACTTATATGTGGAATCTAAAAAAGGGGTACAAATGAAGTTATCTACAAAACAGAAATAGAGTTACAGATGTAGAAAACAAACTTATGGTTACCGGGGGAAAGAGAGGGATAAACTGGGAGACTGGGATTGACATATACACACTACTATATATAAAACAGATAATTAATAAGGACATACTGTATAGCACAGGGAACTCTACTCGATACTCTGTAATGACCTATATGGGAAAAGAATCTTAAAAAGGGGATATACGTTAAATGTATAACTGACCCACTTTGCTGTATAGCAGAAATAAACACAACATTGTAAAGCAACTATACTACAATAAAAAAAATTTTTTTTAAGTTCGTACAGTAAAATGCGCTCATTCTGGGTGTAGAATTCTAACTTTGACAAACTCATACAGGCATGTAACCTCTACAACCAAGAGGTAGAGGACCCCCTTACGTCTTTTGTAGTCAGTCTCCTCCTACTGCCCCCAGCCTCTGGCTACCACTGCTTTGTTTCCTGTCTCATATAATATTATAGGGTGTCACATAAGTGGAATCACACAGCATGTAGCCCTTAGAATTTTTGATGATGACTGTAATAATAGCATTATGCCTGGCTGTTGTTTGTGAGGTCATTCACTGAGCCAACAATGTTCTCAGCTCCTGGGATAAAGAAAGCTCTGGAGGCAGGTGAATCAAGATAGCAGAATAGAAGAGAATAGAAGGACGAGGAGCTCACCTCCTCCCACAAATACATCAAAAGTACATCTCCACGTGGAACAGTTCTCATAGCATAACTTACTGAATGTTGGCAGAAGAACTCAGACACCAGAAGTGCAGAAAATATCATCACGTAGCAGGGTAGGACGAAAAAAAGAAAAAAAAAACAAACCGGAGGAAGCAGGACAGGACCTGTGCCCCTAGGAGGGAGCTGTGAAAGAGGAAAGGTTCCTACACCCTGGGAAGCCCCTTCAAAGCCCTTTCAGCTGGGACAGAAAGGGAGCCTCAGAAGCTCGGAGGAGAGCACAGCAGCTGGTTAGCAGCAGGCAGAACAGAGAGAGACTGACACCGAGGGTCTGTGCTGCCAAGCTGCACTTCCCAGCCCAAGAGGCGTGCAACCGGGGGTGTATGGGGAAGAAACCCAAGCCCACCACAGGGGCGAAGCACCACTGTTAAGGGGCATGTGAAGTGGGGGCCGCCATAGCACCCTCACTCTTGGTGTGCTCACAGCAGGTGCATGGCCATTGAAACCCCATTGTACTGCATGAAGGGCTCAGTTATGCATCTGTGGTCAGCTGTGGGTTGGATGGGGGCTGGCTGGTACAGAAAGGCTCATCTGACTCACATCTTGCCTGGGTGTGCTCTCATGGACAGAGCAGGGATTTATGAGAGTGGGGATACACAGGCACAGCTTCAAGTTTGTTTCTAATCCCACCGGTCAAAGCAGGCCCCAAGGCCAAGCCAGGCGTAGCCTAGGAAGGGCCTACCCAATGGTGTGGCTACAGGGAAGAGTGAAACATGGTAATCACTAATGCAATCCACCTGCTGTTTCGGTGGAATACAAGTTCCAATCACACAGCATGACCTCTACAAAATTATTTTATGGGACTTCCCTGGTGGTGCAGTGGTTAAGAATCCACCTGCCAATGCAGGGGACACGGGTTCAAGCCCTGGTCTGGGAAGATTCTACATGCCATGGAGCAACTAAGCCCGTGCACCACAACTACTGAGCCTGCACTCTAGAGCCCATGAGCCACAACTACTGAGCCCACGTGCCACAACTACTGAAGCCTGCACACCTAGAGCCTGTGCTCCGAAACGAGAAGCCACGGCAGTGAGAAGCCCGTGCACCACAATGAAGAGTAGCCCCCGCTCGCTGCAACTAGAGAAAGCCCACACGCAGCAACGAAGACCCAACGCAGCCAAAAATTAATTAATTAATTAAAAAAAATTATTTTATGTAATCCATATGGTCCCCAATTTATAAAGTAAAAGAAAAATAAAAATCTTACCACATCCTCCCCTCCCCCACAGCCAGCAAGTTCCTCTCCCTGGAGGCAACCACCCTGAACAGTTTCCCGGTATCTTTCCAGAACATTCTATGCATATATAAGCAAATATTTATCTGGATTTTTTATATACATAAATATTACAAAAAGTTGTATAGTACACCTTCTACACAAATGGTAGCATGTGGAACAGTTTTCCATCTTGCTTTTATCCATTGTCATCTGAGACCCCTTGTGTCCTTAGACAAGGGGGGTGGATGTTATCATTTCACAAAGTTTGGGCATAAGACTTATTAAAAGAATTCCTTATGATTGTTTTGATCTCACTGTGATTTGTTCGGCTCCAGAAAAAGAAATCGCTGAAAAATATTTTTCAGTTATGAATGAAGAATGCTTTTCGTCCGAGTGTGACCAATGAATTGTCCTGTGTTGTAGGGCAGCACAGGACCCCTCTGCATAAAAAAGAACTTCCACGTTTTTAAAAAAAATTTTGTTCTGAGATTTTCAATTACACAGAAAGGTATAAAATACAATAAATGCCCATATTCAATACCTTTAAAAATAAATTTGGTAACATAAAACATAATACCTAAAAATTTTTAAATAATGAAATTTAGCATATTTTATAACATATATTTGCTTTTAAAAGGGGAAATCGACAGTAACACAATAATAGTAGGGGACTTTAATACCCCACTTACACCAATGGACAGATCATCCAAAATGAAAATACATAAGGAAATGGAAGCTTTAAATGACACAATCAGTAACACAATAATAGTAGGGGACTTTAATACCCCACTTACACCAATGGCCAGATCATCCAAACAGAAAATAAATAAGGAAACACAAGCTTTAAATGACACAATAGACTAGATAGATTTAACTGATATTTATAGAACATTCCAACAGAGAGTGGCAGAACACACTTTCTTCTCAAATGCACATGGAACATTCTCCAGGATAGATCACATCGTGGGTCACAAATCAAACCTCGGAAAATTTAAGAAAATTTAAATTGTATCAAGCATCTTTTCTGACCACAATGCTATGAGATTGGAATTCAATTACAGGAAACAAAATCGTAAAATACACAATATGGGAGCTAAATATACGCTAATAAATACCCAAGAGATCACTGAAGAAGTCAAAGAGGAAATCAAAGAATACCCAGAAACAAATGATAACAAAACCCCAATACATAGAAACAAATGACAATGAAAACATGATGACCCAAAACCTATGAGACACAGCAAAAGCAGTTCTAAGAAGAAAGTTGATAGCAATACAATCCTACCTCAAGAAACAAGAAAAATCCAAATCAATAAAATTAGAAATGAAAAGGGAGAAATCACAACTGACACTGCAGAAATACAAAGGATTATAAGAGACTACTACAAACAACTATATGCCAATAAAATGGACAACTATGAAGGAATGGACAAATTCTTGGAAAGGTACAATTTTCCAAGACTGAACCAGGAAGAATTAGAAAATACAAACAGGCCTATCACAAGTAATGAAATTGAAACTGTAATTAAAAACCTTCCAACAAACAAAAATCCAGGTGAATTCTCTCAAACATTCAGAGAACAGCTAACACCAATCCTTCTCAAACTCTTCCAAAAATTGCAGAGGGAGGAACACTCCCAAGTTCATTCTATGAAGCCAACATCACCCTGATACCAAAACCAAAAAAAGATATCACAAAAAAGAAAATTATAGACCAATATCACTGATGAACATAGATGCAAAAATCCTGAACAAAATACTAGCAAACAGAATCCAACAACATATTAAAAGGATCATACACCATGATCAAGTGGAGTTTATCCCAGGGATGCAAGGATTCTTCAATATATGCAAATCAATCAATGTGATATAGAACATTAAAAAATTAAGGAATAAAAACCATTATGATCATCTCAATAGATGCAGAAAATGCTTTTGACAAAATTCAACACCCATTTATGATAAAAACTCTCCAGAAAATGGGCATAGAGTGAACCTACCTCAACATAATAAAGGCAATATATGAGAAACCCACAGCAAGCATCATACTCAATGGTGAAAAACTGAAAGCATTTCCACCAAGATCAGGAACAAGACAAGGATATCCATTCTCGCCACTCTTATTCAACATAGTTTTGGAAGTCCTAGCCACAGAAATCAGAGAAGAAAAAGAAGTAAAAAAAATACAAATTGGAAAAGAAGGAGTAAAACTGTCACTGTTTGCAGATGACATGATACTATACATAGAAAATCCTAAAGATGCCACCAGAAAACTACTAGAACTAATCAATGAATTTGGTAAGGTTGCAGGATACAAAATTAATGCACAGAAATCTCTGGTATTCCTATACCCCAACAAAAAAAAAATCAGAAAGTGAAATTAAGGAAACACTCCCATTTACCATTGCAACAAAAAGAATGAAATACCTAGGAATAAACCTGCCTAAGGAGGCGAAAGACTTGTACTCAGAAAACTATAAAACACTGATGAAAGAAATCAAAGATGACATAAATAGATGGAAAAATATACCATGTTCTTGGATTGGAAGAATCAATATTGTGAAAATGACTATACAACCCAAAGCAATCTACAGATTCAATGCAATCCCCATCAAACTACCAATGGCATTCTTCAAAGAATTAGAACAAAAAATTTTACCATGTGTATGGAAACACAAAAAACCCCGAATAGCCAAAGCAATCTGGAGAAAGAAAAACGGAGCTGAAGGAATCAGGTTCCCCAACTTCAAACTATACCAGAAAGCTACAGTAATCAAGACAGTATGGTACTGGCACAAAAACAGAAATATAGATCAATGGTACAGGATAGAAAGCCCAGAGACAAACCCACACACATGTGGGCACCTAATTTATGACAAAGGAGGCAAGAACATACAAGGGAGAAAAGACAGCCTCTTCAATAAGTGGTGCTGGGAAAACTGGACAGCTACATGTAAAAGAATGAAATTAGAACACTCCCTAACACCATACACAAAAATAAACTCAAAATGGGTTAGAGACCTAAATGTAAGATCAGACAGTATAAAACTCTTAGAAGAAAACATAGGAAGAACACTCTTTGGCATAAACCCGAGCAAGGTCTTTTTTGATCCACCTCCTAGTGTAATGGAAATAAAAATGAAAATAAACAAATGGGACCTAATGAAACTTCAAAGCTTTTGCACAGCAAAGGAAACCATAAACAAGATGAAAAGACAACCCTCAGAATGGGAGAAAATATTTGCAAGTGGAACAATGGACAGAGGATTAATCTCCAAAATATACAAACAGCTCACGGAGCTCAATGTAAAAAAAAAAAAAAAAACAACAACCCAATTAAAAAATGGGCAGAAGACCTAAATAGACATTTCACCAAGGAAGACATACAGATGGCCAAGAGGCACATGAAAAGATGCTCAACATCACTAATTATTAGAGAAATGCAAATCAAAACTACAATGAGGTATCACCTCATGCCAGTCAGAATGGCCATTATCAAAAATTCTAGAAATAGGGACTTCCCTGGTGGCACAGTGGTTAAGAATCCATCTGCAAATGCAGGGACACAGGTTTGAGCCCTGGTCCGGGAAGATCCCACGTGCCGTGGAGCAACTAAGCCCGTGCGCCACAACTACTGAGCCTGCGCTCTAGAGCCCGTGAGCCACAACTACTGGGCCTGCGTGCCACAGCTACTGAAGCCTGCGCACCTAGAGCCCATGCTCTGCAACAAGAGGAGCCACCGCAATAAGAAGCCTGCGCACCGCAACGAAGAGTAGCCCCCCCCCGCTCGCCGCAACTAGAGAAAGACCACGCACAGCAACAAAGACCCAACGCAGCCAATAAATTAAAAAAAATAATCTAGGGCTTCTATTTCTAAACAATAGCCACTTTTATAGTTAAATGTGAAAGATCATAGGCATCCCTGTTAAAACCAGGAACAAATAAAGCACACACACTACCAAGACTATGGTCATTTGTTGCGGAGCTTTTGACCACTCCACAAAGCCCTGAAACACACACACAAGAAAAAGAAAGAAAAAGTATAAATATCAGAGGGGGAGCCACCATTGTCATGTGCAAGAAAATGGGATTACAGGATTGCGAACGAGACAGTGTATGAGCTGTAAAGCTGTCTGAATTAAAAATTACAAACTATAGCACAGGGAACTATCCTCAATATCTCATAATAACCTATAATGGAAAAGAATCTGAAAAAGAATATTTATGTATATGTATAACTAATCACGTTGCTTTACACTTGAAACTAACACAACATTGTAAATTAACTATACCTCAATAAAAACAAATAAAAAAGTATACAACAAAGTGACCAGATATAAATATACAAAAGTAAGTACTATACCTATGTTCTAGCAGAGGAAATATCAGAATGATGATACATGTGGTGAAAATTTCAAAATGATATATAAATTCTCACAGTTTCAAATACCACCTGTACTCTAATGACCTTCACATGTACGTGTGTGTGTGTGTGTGTGTTTCTTGACCCAATCCCTCTCTTAAATTCCTGACATAAATCTCACTGTACACCTGCCATTTCCGCTTGAATATCTCATGGGCATCTTAAACTTTACATGTCGCAAATATCCTAATATCCCTCCCCACGGGCCAAAAGAAAGCTCCTCTTGCAGTTTTCCCCCAGTCTACCCCTCAGGTCCCTCCAGGCATCCAACTGTGGCACCCTTGATTCCTGTCTCTCAATACCCACCTCCAACCCACCAGCCAATGCTGTTGGCTTCACCTTCCAAATACATCCAGACGCTGACCACTTCCATCCACTCCCCCCAGTACCACCACACCAGTCAAAGTCACCATCACTCTTGTTTCTTTCTTTATTTTAATTCAATTTCAGAGTTTATTTTATGGGAAACTGTACCACTATCTTACACCATACCGCCATATTAACTCAACATGGACGAAAGACTTGAATGTAAATCTTAAAACCACAAAACTCATAGAAGAAACATAAGGCAATGGTTCCTTCATATTTGTCTTGGCAATGATTTTTTTAATATATGACAACAGAAGCACAAGCAACAAAAACAAAAATAAACAAGTGGGACTACATCAAACAAAAATGCTTCTGCACAGCAAAGGAAACTATCAACAAAGGGGCAAACTATTGAATGGGAGAAAATATTTGTAAATCATACATCTGACAAAAGGTTAATATCCAAAACATATGAAGAACTCGTTCAACTCAATACCAAAAAAACAAAACAAAACAAACTCCAAACAATTGGGTTAAAAACTGGGCACTCTTGTTTCTTATCCTGACACTCCCCTCACCCCCCATTTCTTCTGTATGTGTCAGCCAGAGCGATCCCTCCAAAGCTAAAGTCACTCTGCCCCAGCCACTCTCACCTCCAAGCCTTTGCAGTTATGCTTTCTCCTGCCTGGATATCTCCGCCACATCTTCCAGCTCCACATTTTCCACCACACCTTTAGAAACCCCCTCCCACACCACTCTGTATAGAACAGCATCCCCCAATACCTCCCCACGGTAGACCACCCATCTCCCCTGCCCAGCTCTCTTTCTCCCGTGTCCAGAGAGGGCAGAGATTTTAGTTTGCTCGTGGCTGTATCTCCAGTGCCTGACCCAGAGTACAAGTTTATAAATATTTCTCAAATGAATGAATGAATGGAAAGACAGGGACTTCCCTGGCGGTCCAGTGGTTAGGACTCTGTGATTCCACTGCAGGGGGCACGGGTTTGATCCCCGGACTAAGATCCCGCAGGCTGCGTGGCACGGCCAAGAAAAAAAAAAAAGACATACCACAACGAAGGATGGGAAGACAAAATGTTTAAAACGGTGACAATTCTTCTGCAAAATAACGATGAGTTAAATGCAATTGCTATTAAAATATCTGGGAAGTTTTGGGAATGGGCATGAATGAGTTATCTGGAAAGCTAGGCAGTGGTGAACATTTAAAAAAAATTCTGTAAAAGGAGAGAAATGAAGGGGACACGTACTATGAAATGTTAAAGCATGTTATAAACCATTAATGGGATTCACATCTCTAATCTTCGGGAAAGGACCAATTCCTCCCTCTAGCTTGCTCTCCCCCATTGGATGCCACCTCATTTCAAACCTTCCTTTTACAACCTGGAGAGAATAACCCACGTCAGCAGTTCCCAAACCTGGCAGAGCGTCAGAAACCTCTTGGGGGAGTTTTTCACATATTTTGGGCTCCACCCTGGGAATTTCTGATTCAGTGGATCTACATTCAGAGATCTTATGATGTCCCTAATAATCCACGCTACAGAAAATGAAGCCAACTGGATAAACATTCATTCTCTTGTGGCAACAAAAACAAGGATAACCTAACAATTAATCTGTTGAGGAAATGGGCATGACACAACTGCAGTATAGAATATTCGGCAGCTGTAAAACATAATTTTTAAAAAGGATAAAAGTGATCAGGATGGAAAGTTATACAGACGATATTGTTGTGAAAACACCAAATGGCAGAATAATAATCTTGCTATAATTTCCCCTTTCGGGGGTTAAGAAATATATGTCATTTACTGTAGGACTCTATTTATATGAAGGCAAAACGAATCTATACAACCAGAAATCAGAACTGGGATGAGGGAGTGAGTCAGACTGGAAAGGAAGATGAAGGCATTTTCTAGGATGATGGCAGGTTGGTTACACAAGCATATATGTGTGTCGACACTTACTGATATGTGCATTTTATTGGAAATACTTATGCCTCAAATTTATGTATTTATTTTTTTGGCTGTGCTGCGCGGCATGCGATGTCTTAATTTCCCCGACCAGGGATCGAACCTGGGCCCCCTGCAGTGGAAGCACAGAGTCTTAAACACTGGACCACCAAGGAAGTCCCAGGTATGCCTCCATTTTTAAAAAGCAGAGTATAAATTCAGGAAAATGTAAAAAAAAGTTTTAAAAAAGAAGAAAATGTAGTGAATATGGCTCATCTGAAATCCAAAAATCTTACACATACACACATGCACACGACACCACACTTAATGGACCCGTCAGTGCCTCACTTAGTTCCTCTTTGTTTCTCCTCCAGCTGCTGTGAGTGTTGGCTGCTAACTTGATGGTTTATGGTTTATATTTATGGTTGCCCCCTTTCTCCTGAGAAATGCCCTTTTCTAAGAGGAGCCACCTCTCTAGAGAGTTACCTAGAAGGTTACACTCACCCCAGACAGCTGTCCACAACCAGCGATGGGAGATAAAAGCCTCCCCCCTGGCTCAGAGAAGGACTGGTACTATTCACACTCCAGAGCTCCCTGTGGGATCAGACTGAAGCTGGACCTCCGTTAAACCCATAAATATTTGCCTCACTCCCTCTCCTCCTTCCCAGCCTCACTCCCCACTTACGGGTTCCACCCAAGAACACACTTCCTCAATAAATCCCTTGCACAAGAATCCTAGTTCAGTATCAACTTCCAGGAAAAAAATGCCTGCAAGGAAATAGGACAACCTTCTAAAAACATTCTGTTGAAGTATAATATGCAAGGAGAAAATTGCATGTATCCTACAAGTGTGATGAACCTCTGGAAGGTGAATCGTGTAACTGGCACCCAGAAGAAGAAGCAGATCATTATCAGCACCCCAAAATGTCCCCCTCTCATGCTCCCTTCCTCCCTCATTTACCCCACCTCGAAGGGAACCAGTATCTGGATTTCTAATGTTGTAGATGAGTTTTGCTTTTATAGCAACTTTTCCCAAGTCTATTTCTTTCCTTACCTCATACTCTTAGAAGGTTTGCATTTGTGACACATGCTTGTATTTTATGGTAGGGGAGTGATGGGACCATTTTTTCCTCCCTGCTTTCCTACATCCGGAGCCACAGAGTGGGAATTTCTGCCTCTTAGAAATGTCAGGGGACTTCCCTGGCGGTCCAGTGGTTAGGACTTCACATTCCAATGCAGGGGGTGCGGGTTCTATCCCTGGTCGGGGACCTGGGATACCACATGCTTTGCGGCCAGGAAGCCAAGGCATAGAACAGAGGCAGTATTGTAACAAATTCAATAAAGACTTTAAAAATGGTCCACATCAAAAAAAATCTTAGAAAAACCAAAGAAATATCAGGGGGCTTCCCTGGGTGGTGCAGTGGTTGGGAATCTGTCTGCCAATGCAGGGGACATGGGTTCGAGCCCTGGTCCGGGAAGATCCCACATGCCGCGGAGCAACTAAGCCCATGCTCCACAACTACTGAGCCCGTGCGCCACAACTACTGAGCCCGTGCGCCACAACTACTGAGCCTGCACTCTAGAGTCCACGTGCCACAACTACTGAAGCCTGCGCGCCTAGAGCCCGTGCTCCGCAACAAGAGAAGCCACCACAATGAGAAGTCCGCGCACCACAAAGAAGAGTAGCCCCCGCTCGCTGCAACTAGAGAAAGCCCAGGCACAGCAACGAAGACCCAATGCAGCCAAAAATAAAATAAGTAAAATAAATTTTAAAAAAGGAAATATCAGGAAAGTAACTCCTTTCCTCCCCTCCATTTCTTCACCCACTCTTCCCTGCCTGAGGGGTGGAGGGACATAACTGAGTAGTGGGATGGGGAGAAGCCCTCACCCCTTATCCCCAGTCCTCTCTTGGGGGAGGATAAAGTCCCCAGACAGACAGGATACTTTAGTGGTTAAGAAAGGCACTGGATTCAAATCCCACCCCTACCACTTACAAGCTGAGTGCTCCGGGGAAAGTTTACTTGACCTCCCTGTGCCTTAGTTTGCCCATCTGTAAAATACAATCGTAACGGATCCCACATCAAGAACTATTAAGAGAATCAAATAAATTGAATTAGCCCCATTGTCAGGGCTGTGGAGCCTGCCTCTTATTGATATTAAAGGTCTCTGGTCCCATATGGCCTGATCTTCTCTTTTCTTTTCTTTTTTTTTTTTTTTGGAAGGGGGCCACCTACAGGAAGGAGGCTGAGTCCATGCAGAAAGCTCAGCTGGGTCAGGACCCACCGCCCACCCCTGCCGGGCCCCAGCCTGTGCTCCATCAATGCTGGTTGAATGAACCATGATGGAGTGAATGAGTGAATGAATGAATGATGTCACAGAGGTCTCTGGGCACCTCCCCCACCCAGCTTCATCTTAAAGGGAGGGAAACCATACTAACTACTTCACAGGGCTCATGAATTAATAATGAGAGCTAGTGAGTGTAGAGTTAATAACAAGAACCACCCAAGACATGCAAGCAACCTAAATGTCCATCGACAGAGGAATGGATAAAGAAGGTGTGGTACATATACACAATGGAATACTACTCAGCCATAAGAAAGAATGAAATAATGCCATTTGCAGCAACATGGATGGACCTGGAGATGATCATACTAAGTGAAGTAAGTCAGACAGAGAAAGACAAATATCATACTCTATCGCTTATATGTGGAATCTTAAAAAATGATGCAAATAAACTTATTTGCAAAACAGAAATAGAGTCACAGATGTAGAAAACAAACTTATGGTTACCAAAGGGGAAAGGGGAGGGGAGGGATAAATTAGGAGTTGGGGATTAACATACACACTATACTGTATACAAAATAGATAACTAATAAAGACCTACTGTCTAGCACAGGGAACTCAATATTCTGTAATAACCTATATGGGAAAAGAATCTAAAAAAGAATGAAAATACGTACATGTATAACTGATTCACTCTGCTGTACACCTGAAACACAACATTGTAAATCAACTCTACTCCAATAAAATTTTTTTTTATAAAAAGGTAAAATAAGGGGCTTCCCTGGTGGCGCAGTGGTTGCGCGTCCGCCTGCCGATGCAGGGGAACCGGG
>NC_041230.1:3971534-3983393 GCF_002837175.3 Physeter macrocephalus
CCACAACAGAGGGAGGCCCGCATACCACAAAAAAAAAAAAAAAAAAGGTAAAATAAAATAACAAGAACCACTTAGAATCATGTCAGTCCTATAATACATGCGACATCAGTGCGTGTCTTACCTGGATCACTTCCAAGCAGCTGGAGGTTCCTGACTGGTTCCTACACCTCTGCCTCATTCAATCTCCCTTCCTTCCACAGAGGCCAACAGAATGATTTCCGTAGATCCCCAAATCCCCAGAGGCTCCCCACTGCCTACAAGATACACCCAGGGACTTCCCTGGCAGTCCAGTGGTTAAGACTCCGCGCTTCCACTGCAAGGGGTGAGGGTTCCATCCCTGTTTGGGGAACTAAGATCCCACATGCTGCGTGGCCAAATAAATAAATAAATAAAAATAAAAACCCTTCTTTAAAATTAAAAAAAAAATACACCCAACCTCCTTGGCGTGGAACTCAGCAGCAAGAGGGGCCTGTGAAACATAAGCTGGAACCTTCTCTGCCCTACAGTAGCCACCCAACTCAGAGTGAAAGCCAACATTTTAGCATGGTTGACAATACCCTACATCGTACACCCCCATCACCACCATTGTCCGCTCCCCCCAGCAAGCCCTGTCCCCTGGGACTCCTGCTCCACCATCTTCCCCATCAGTCTCTGCAGGCTTCATTGGCAACTTGACCCCTTCCTCACCCTCACATCCAATGGATCAATCCCTGAGTCCACCTACTCTGTCCCTTCTCTGCTTCTACCCCCTGTGGTCCACTCCACACCTGACCCCCCCACCCCGATCCTGTCCCCTAACCCCAATCCCCAGTCTATCCCCCCAGCTTCATCCTCCACAAGACTTTCGCTGGTCAAGACTCTTTCGAGGCACCCCATGCGGGGCGGAGGCCAGCTTCCTTTCTTGGTCTCTAACCCTCCACCACCACAGTCCCTGCACTCGCCCATTATCAGGTCAGCCCAGGAGGCAGGTTTAACGCACCCAGGACTACAGAACACTGAATCCCAGGGAGAGAATTCCCCGTCTTCAGCACCCTTTTAAATTTCTTTTTTAAAAAGTTGAGTGAGTAGGGACTTCCCTGGTGGTCCAGTGGTTAAGACTTTGCCTTCCAATGCAGGGGTTGTGGGTTTGATCCCTGGTCGGGGAGCTAAGATCCCACATGCCTTGGGGCCAAAAAATCCAAACATAAAACAGAAGCAATATTGTAATAAATTCAATAGACACTTTAAAAGTGGGCCACGTCAAAAAATCTTTAAAAAAAAAAATGAGTAGGTAATTCCCTGGCAGCTCAGTGGTTAAGACGCTGCACTTCCACTTCAGGGGGCACGGGTTCAATCCTTGGTCAGTGAACTAACATCCCACATGCCGCACGGCCAAAAAAAAAAAAAAAGTAAAATACACATAGCAAGAAATTTTACCATCTTAACCATTTTAAAGGGTACATTCACATTGCCGTGCACTCATCACCACCATCCATCTCTAGAACTCTGAGTGTCACACTCTGTCCCCGTTAAACACAGGATTCCCCCCTCCCCCAACCCCTGGCCACCACTATACTTATGGGATCTTAGTTCCCCAACCAGGGATTGTACCCAGGCCCTCGGCAGGGAGAGCACACAGCTCTAACCACCGGACTACCAGGGAACTCCCCAGACTACTTTCTGACTCTCTGAATTTTCCTACTGTAGGCACCTTGTATAACTAGAATCACACAGTATTTTTGTGACCGATTTATTTCACTTAGCAGAGGGTCCTCAAGGACATTATTGCTAGAAAAGGGAGGTAATTTAAAGGAAAAAAGAGGGGTAAGTCCTAATTGGGGTGCTAGAATGAGAGAGTAATCTCGAAGGTGGGGAAAGAAAGGCTGGTGTTAGTAAGATGCTAATTGCAGCCGTCACAGCAGAGTGGTTAAGAGCAAGGTGTGGGTGCGAGTGCATGGCGTGAATTTCCGCTCTGCCACGCATTAGCTGTGTGACTTTGACAGGTCACTTTAACCTCTCTGAGCTTCAGTGTGCTCAGCTGTAAAATGAGGGTGCTGGGAATTCCGTGGCGGTCCAGTGGTTAGGACGCTGTGCTTTCACTGAAGGGGACACAGGTTTGATCCCTGATTGGGGAACTGAGATTCCACAAGCTCAGCGGCATGGCCAAGAATAATAAATAAATAAATAAATAAATAAATAAATAAATAAATAAATAAATAAAATAAAATAAAATAAAATAAAATAAAATAAAATAAAATAAAATGAGGGTGGGACTTCTCTGGTGGCACAGTGGTTAAGAACCCGCCTGCCAAATGCAGCGGACACGGGTTCGAGCCCTGGGCCGGGAAAATCCCACATGCCGCGGAGCAACTAAGGCTGTGCACCACAACTACTGAGCCCGTGTGCCACAACTACTGAAGCCCGCGCACCTACAGCCCGTGCTCTGCAACAAGAAAAGCCACTGCAATGAGAAGCCCGTGCACGGCAACAAAGACCCAACGCAGCCAAAATTAAATAAATGAATACATAAGTTTATTAAAAAAATAAAATAAAACGAGGGTGGTTATGATAACAGCAAGTTCCTCCTAGAGTCGTTGTGAGCTTTCATACAGAGTGAGTACCTAATGAATGAAGGAACAAAAAGGTTTTTTCCTCTTCCTGGCTCGTCCTTGCCCTTCTGTGTGGGCTTCTAGACATCCTGCCCATACTCCAAAGCTGAGCTGACACATCACCACCCCGGGACACCCCGTGAATATTTGCCACCCATAAAGTGCTCGAATGGAAATGACTTTTTTCAAACCATTTCTCAGCCGGAACTTTGTGCCAGGCCTGTGCTGAGCATTGAGAATCTGAAGATCAGTTGAGCAAGGTCACAATCTCCTGGAGGAGAAAGACAACTGAGCAGAGAGGATTAAACAGAGCGGCCAGTATTGCTTTGAAGGTAGAAAGTAAGTAACGCATATACACTGCTTAATAGATATTACCTGCTATTATTATTGTTTATTTACCTTTACAATGCAATGACCACCGCCTCTCCTGGAGGCTACATCAAAATTTTAGACTTTTTTTTTTTTTTTGGCTGTGTTGGGTCTTCGTTGCTGCGTGCGGGCTTTCTCTAGTTGTGGCGATCGGGGGCTCCTCTTCGTTGTGGTGCGCGGGCTCCTCATTGTCGTGGCTTCTCTTGTTGCGGAGCACGGGCTCTAGGCACGTGGGCTCAGTAGTTGTGGCTCGCGGGCTGTAGAGCGCAGGCTCAGTAGTTGTGGCGCACGGGCTTAGCTGCTCCACGGCATGTGGGATCTTCCCGGACCAAGGCTCAAACCCGTGTCCTCTGCATTGGCAGGCGGATGCTTAACCACTGTGCTACCAGGGAAGTCCCCAAATTTTAAACTTTTGACAAAGCCATAGATGGGGGAAAAATAGTCTCCCTTTAGAGTCTTATTTCATTTCCTAGGGAGACGGAGGAAATGTACATGCCTGTTGGCCAGATTTATCTTCCCTTCTGCGAATTGCCCATTTGTACCCTCCCTGCATTATTCTATTTGTTTCTTTCTTTAGCTTTTACTTATTGATTTACAGGAATTCTTTATTCTGGATATTGACCCTTTGCCTGTTACTCTGTCTGTGGCAGATATTTTCTCTTGGCCTGTCCCTTTTCTCTTCACTTTGCTTACACAGTGCCTGAAGTCTTGGATTTTGATAAAGCCCAAGAAATCAATTTTTAAATGCTTTTCCTCACCTTACTCTCATAAACACACTTTCCTGTAAGATCTCATACTTTACAGTCTTGTTTTAGAGGTTTAGTTGCTTGAACCTTCTGAAATTTTTTTGAATGACGTGAGGTAAGGATTTAACTTTCTTTTCCCAATGGAGAGACAACTGAATAATCCTGGTTACTCAGAAAAACAGCCCAAATAACTAATTTATCCAACAGATAGGATGAGCAAATGCATCGTATGTAAATTATCTTATTAATTCCAGCAGCTCCAAGTGGTAGGTATTATTAGCCTCGTTTTTTTTTTTTTTTTCCAGAGAAGGGAACTAGGCGTAAAGGAATTAAATGATTTGTCGAGAGGATACATGACAAGACTATGAAAGAATTGAGGTTGGTTTTCTTACGAGTATCCATCTATGTCACATAATTGGTTTTCTTACGAGTATCCATCTATGTCACATAATTGGGAGGGGAAACTTCCTTTGTTTAGCTGTTTAGGAGGTGGGTTTCCAGGCATTCCAAGGATAGGTCAGTGTGAAGAGGGGAGAGATAGATTTTAGAGTGAGACTCTTAATTCACCCCTCGCTATTTCCTTGTTTGTTTGTTTGTTTGTTTGTTTGCCGCACCGAGTGGCTTACAGGATTTTAGTTCCCAGACCAGGGATCAAACCCGTGGCAGTGAGAGAGCCAAGTCCTAACCACTGGACCACCATGGAATTCCCGACCCCTCACTACTTCCTATAATAACCAGTCATTTAGAGCAGGAGACCAGGTCGGGGAGCCTTCAGGGGGTTGAGAGCTCGGCCTCCTGACCCAGATCTACCACAAACCAGCTGTGCAACTTTAGGAAGTGAATTAACTCGGTCTCAGTTTCCTTATCTGTAAAATGGGGACAATGAAGTTCCTACCTCACAGGCTATGGTGAACATCAAGTGAATAATACACATGCTTCACATATATTGACTGCTCAAGAAATGTCATTATGTTATCATTATTACTGAGCACCAGGTTCTCAACACGGGGAAAATTCCACAAGTGGTCCTGATAGTTCAGATAATTAAAGGTTGTTCTTAAAATAGACTCAAGTTTGAGGAGCTCCCTCAAGGCCCTGGGGAGCTGGGGAAGGCTGCTGAATGACTTCTTGGGTGAAGATTTCTTCCCGAAAGAGAAGAAGGCAGTGAGGAGACAGTGTCTAGAATCTCATTCTGTGTCTTACTCTCATTTTTCTCAAATTTCCGTCATTCATATATCCCTTTATCAACGTTTGCCATGTCTCTGCATTAATGGATACCACCTTATGACTGTTTCCATTTCCACATAACATATGAATATAAGTAAATAGTCATTTATCTAATTTTATTTATTTATTTTTATTTTATTTTATTTTTTTGCGGTACGCGGGCCTCTCACCGTTGCGGCCTCTCCCGTTGCGGAGCACAGGCTCCGGACGCGCAGGCTCAGCGGCCACGGCTCACGGGCCCAGCCGCTCCGCGGCATGTGGGATCTTCCCGGACCGGGGCACGAACCCGGTTCCCCTGCATCGGCAGGCGGACGCGCAACCACTGCGCCACCAGGGAAGCCCCAACTAATATTTTTATTGTAAATGATCTCGTTTTGTAAAACCCTTTCAAAAGGACCTTTACAAAGGAAACTTTAGAGCAGCCTTATAAACCGAAAGCCAGTTTCATGTGCCATTACAAAATAAAAAAGGAAATAAAATCAAGATTAATAAATCATAGCTAGAAGCTGCTGCTTGGTGTGGTAAATTGAACTACGGGCCCACGTTTTTCATCTTCCTGCTGTAGCATAACACATTTTCCTCTTGCTGTAGCCTCATGGCAAGCCAGGGCATGGAGAAGTAAACTCTGATTACCGTAAGGCTGTGGTAAAGGGTAAAGATGTATTATTTCCACGAGCCTTGTCCCTTTGCTGATTGTGCTTTGTATCCTTTCACTGGAATAAACCACAGCCGTGATGAGTTCAGTGAGTTCTCCTAGTGAATCACCAAACTTGGGGGTCATCTTGGGGACTGGCAACACAGCTCTCAAACCTTGGGCCAGCACAGATGACCACCGTTCTACCAGAAGTTGAGTGCTGTTGAAATCTCTTTGGGGCTCCATGAGTAGCTGACAATTTATTCATTCATTCATCAAAGACTTATGAAACAGCTGCTACGTGGCAGATGCTGTCTTGGGTGACTAGGACAATCAAGATATATGACTTGACGAAGTTTACCTGCTAGTGATGAAAACAGACAACGGACAAATAAACCCAAAAATATAAAATAAAATATAGTTTGTGCTAGTTCTATGAGGTACACGACGTAGAACTATGTGATAGTAATGGTGAGGCCACTTTAGATGGGAGGTGGTCTTTTTGAAGAGGTGGCATTTTGAGCTAAATCCTGAAAGGTGGAAAGGAGCCAGTTATGCAAGAATCTGTGGCAGGGAGAACAGCATGTGCAAAGGTCCAGGGGGAAAACAAGGAGGCCAGTGTGGCCAGAGCGGTCAGGCAAAGGAGACAGTGATGGGGGATAGCGTCAGAGAGGCATCCAGGGTCTTGAAAGCCACAGTAACATCATTTTTTTTTTTTTTTGGCCGTGCCGCATGGCATGTGGGATCTTAGTTCCCCAGCCAGGGATTGAACCCCTTGCCCCTGCAGTGGAAGCGTGGAGTCTTAACCACTGAACCACAAGGGAAGTCTCCCGCAGTAACATCTTTGAATGTTATTGTAGGTGCGTTGGGAAGCGATGGAAGGGTAGAGGAAAGGTGTGATATAATCTGATTTAGATTTTCAAGGCATCACTGAAACTATTATGTAAGGAATGATACAGAAGGGGCTATAGGTACAGAGGATCAGTTAGGAGGTTGTTGTACACCAGGTGAGAAACAATTGCATTTGGTGGTGGCAGTGCGTGTGGAAAGCAGTGGACAGATTCAGGGAATACTTTGGAGGTGGAGCTGAGAGCCCTCACGGATGGTCGGAATGGGAAGAGTGAGAGGAAGAGAGGAATCAAGGACGACTTTTGGGCTATGAACCTGACCAGCTGAGTGTCCTGCAGTGCGTTAAGTAGGGTCACGTTTTTGTGTGTGTGGAGAAAATCCAAAATTCCCTTTGGGGCATGTTAAGTGTTCGATGCCCGAGTTTCTGAGGTCAGCACCAGGAGAGCCTGGATTACTCAGATATCAGGATTCGAAGACTCTGGGGGTGAGGGTTGGGAGTGGGCTCAGAAATCTGCTCAAAGAGCACATGCATCTAGCAGAGGCAGTGGCAAAAGTAGGCTCCCGGTACTGTCCGCGTTCTGAAACCCTTCAGGTGGATCTGTCCGTGGTGCTGAACCGGCCGCTCCTGAGCTGTCCGTGGTACTAAACCTCTAGGAACAAGAGCTGGAGACTCTCTCCCTCTCTCTCCCTCCCTCCCTCCTTCCCTCCGTCTCTCTCTGTCACTTTTTCAAAGTACCCACCCTCCTGGGAAAGGCCCCGCTGTTGCCTGGAAACAAAGCTCTCTGGAATGAAAGCAAATGAGGGGGAAAAAAATCTGCAGTCATTTTTAAGAGGCAGCTTTGGCTCTTAGGACTGCAGGACCTGGCTACATCTTACCGGAATTATTAACACGAAGTTTCCAAAACATCTCTGAATATAGGAAAACAAGGGAAAGATGTGCCAGAACTCAGGCTGTTGGTTACGTTGGATAGGGGGAGGCAGGGAAATGAGATGGGGAGTGACGAGCCCTTCGTTTCTATGTTGTGATGTGGGGGCTACAAGAAGGTTATTATTGTAGATTTATATAAATACATCACGGCTATATTTCATGCCAACCTGAATTGCAAACATTTGAAATCATGAGCTTTGGGTGGCACTTTTTGAAATGACAAGAAGCCTTGTGATTTAAAAATGCCTCGGGACTTCCCTGATGGTGCAGTGGTTAAGACTCCATGCCCCCAATGCGGGGGGTCCCGGGTTCAATCCCTGGGGAAACTAGATCCCACATGCATGCCGCAACTAAGAGTTCTCATGCTGCAACTAAGGAGCCTGCCTGCCGCAACTAAGACCCAGCGCAACCAAATAATAAATAAATAAATAAATAAATATATATATATATAACATATATTTTTAAAATTTAGAAAAAAACTTAAAAAAATTCCTCAAAAATCCATACTTGCGAATATGATCAATTGTGTAAACTGTGTTTGTTATTTTCGTATGATCTTAGCTGGTGAATAAACATGCCGGCCATCTTTTGTTAGGATTAGTCTTGAATTATGTAGGTTTTGAATTGTGTAAGATCTTAAAAAATGAGTCCCTGGAGTAAAATCCAACCATTCTGAGATTGAAGAATGAATGAATGAACGAACACGTTTGTCATTCCCAAAGATCTAGCCACCAGGGAAGCCACAGCTTCTCCCACGACTATGAAGAGACAGACATTCACAAAGCACCCACTGTGTGATGGATTTTGCAGGGGACACCCAGGATGCCTGAGGCATTTTCCCTTTTCCTAAGGGGATGATTTCCACACCTCTTCAAGGGGGAGGAAGATTTGCGGCTTTGATTTGAGCTCGTTGATCAGGTAGAGACACTGAAATCTGGCTCTTGGATACTTTTCTGTCCTCTCATGGCATTGTCAGTCCAGTGGGTTTTGATATTCCAAATTCCCTAAAGAAGCTGTAGCTCATTATATTATATATTTTTCTTGCCTATTGTCTGTCTCAACTTCTAGAATTTAGGCTCCATGATGGTAGGGACTAACTGTTTCTATTTCATCCCCAAGCCTCCAGCATCTAGAACACTTCTTCTAGATGGTCTATGAATTTTTCGAAGGGTTAAATGAATGAAAGGTGATGTTTGTAAACACAAGATATCCCAATATCTTAAAGTTGGTAACTCACTAAATTACAAAGAAAATGACTGAACTGAACTAAGCACATCAGTTGGCTGGATGCAGCCCAAGATTTGCCCGGTTGAGTCCTCCAAGGTCATGGAATCCCTACTGAGCAAGACTCTGCCATGGGAGCACGTCATGGCCAGGAGAAGTGATGTTCCCTCCTCCAGTCCGTCAGTGGTGGCCCAGAAGGCAGGGCTGTGTGCCACCAAGCATGGAACCTGGTCAGCAAGGATCACCCCGCAAGGATAAGAACTTACTTTATCCCTTTTAACAATTTCAGGAAAAATTAATCACATTGTGTGGTTGCATCTGTTTACCGTGGCCCTTCCCCCAACTAGCAGACACTTAGGCTATTTCCAAACAGTAATCATTTGGAAGCCTCAGACCCCTTGAGAGAGACCCAAATTCAACTTGTAAACCACACAGCCATGATTTAACCCCGGGCAATCTGTTGCCAAAGACCTTCTTGTTTCACGACTACTGAAGATTCTTCAGTTTACTCTGCAGGCAAAAAGTAGAATGATTGATGTGAGAAAAACTCACCTAGCTGCTAAAAACCTTAAAGCATCCAGTCACTTGGGGTGTCTAGGGTGAAATATAAAATGACAGAGAGTTGCCACGTCTGCTTAGAGAAATACGTGCCCACAGAGCTCTTCTGTGGTCTGACTGATGGGGTTCACATTCTAAAGACAGAATCTTTACAAATCAAGTAAATTTATTGATAGCTTATTGTGTCCTCAACAAGAATCTATCCATAGGGTGATGTTATTATCCTCATTTTACAGAACAAAATAGATCTTTGTGGACTGATATGGAAAGGTCTCAAGGACACATCATTGTATGGGAAAAAAGCACGTTGCAAAGCCACAGATGGAGTCTGACATCCCTTATATGAAAAAACCAACAACACGTAAAACAATGTCAGATATTTTCTATAGATGCATAGATGTGTATGTAAAGGCTTGCCAAATTGAAAACACAAAATGTATTTAAAAGAAAAAGCTGACAAGACATTACCGAGTTTATCAAGGTTACATTTGTTTGTTCAGGATGAAAACCCACTAATTTTTTTTTTTTTTTTTTTTTTTTTGCCGCACTGTACATCTTGCGGAATCTTAGTTTCCCAACCAGGAATTGGATCCGGGCCCCCGGGAGTGAAAGCGCCGAGTCCTTTCACTGAAGGACTTGAGTCGCTGAACCATCAGTGAATTTCCCCCAAAAAACCACTAATTTTATTAAACGATTATCACAGTCAGAAAGTTCATGACAGACCGTCAAATTTTAGCATGGCAAAACTCACGGATAAAGTTGATTTTGCTTAAACTCCAGGTTTACAGGAAGTTTTTTGTTTTGGGGGGATCAGGACTAAATAGGATGGCCCTGTTATATTTGGTTAATCTCAGGGTGTAAACTAATTTTTCTTCCTGGACTATGGCACACCGTGAATGTGACGGTTTTCCTTCCACGTGTATTGCTTACCCAATAAGAAGTTAAAAATCCTAAAATCCAAATATTGACCATTGTATTTCAACGTCAGAGATGTTAGCAATAGAAAAAGTAAAGGTGCACCTTAACATCAATGAAATATGACATATCGATTTAATTATGACAACTTAGTCAATAGCAACAGTGCGTATATCATAGTAACAGGCTGATATGCATTTGGCACTGTTATTATGGGATGGGTAATATTAGCCAAGATAAGGAAAGTCAGGCCAGTATCGATGCATTCGCAGATATGCACACACAAATTCCATTTCCTTCTGTAGGCACAGAGATGTATGTAAATGAAAAGTAAAAGCACACTCCCAGTGCACCCCAAATCCACAGCAGTCACTCACCTCTAGAGCAGAGACTGGGGTTGGTGAAGTGAGATCAGCAGGAAATCTTGATCTTTGACAGAGAAAATGTGCGCACTTGTTGACTGTCAAGAAAGAAAAATAAAATAATAAGTTTAAAACAGAGATTTGGAGAAGGTAAGTCCCTCTCTGAGAGGTGAACAATGAATGGTCTTGCTCACCCCTAATTCCCACTGTCTAGCACACAGCAGTCACCCTTCTGATCCCTATTAAACCAGATCACCTGGCTCATACAGCCAGTTAGTAGCAGAGTTGTGAGTCAGACCTGAAACTCACAGGCTCTAAAACCTACTCCGCCCCCACAGCCTCACCCCAAAATAGGGTTTGTAAATTCCCCAGGGAGGGGGCTGGGGGATGGCGGTCAGTTCTCCACAAGAGTCCTCTCCTCCCAGAGAGGATCCTGGATACATCCTCGGGCAGCCAACCTGTTTGTCTTTCCATCCCTGGGAGACGGTTGATTGCCATGGAAACCCATATCCTCCTCCCAAAGATCCAGACCACCAGCGATGGGAAAGACAGTCCTACCTTTTGATTCCCTGGTTTGTTGGGCCTGATAGGATAAGATGAGGGCTGTGTGTGTGCATGTGTGTGTACAGCATCTCTTGAAGGTTTCTAAAGAAACTGATCATTGTGGTTACCAGAAGAGAATCCGGTGTTGGAAGATGAGGAGAACGTTGTTTTTTATCTTATATTCTCTGTCCCTTTTTTTTTTTTTTTTTTTTTTGCGGTACGCGGGCCTCCCTCTGTTGTGGCCTCTCCCGCTGCGGAGCACAGGCTCCGGACGCGCAGGCTCAGCGGCCACGGCTCACGGGCCCAGCCGCTCAGCGGCATGTGGGATCTTCCCGGACCGGGGCACGAACCCGTGTCCCCTGCATCGGCAGGCGGACTCTCAACCACTGCGCCACAAGGGAAGCCCTCTCTGTCCCTTTTGAATGTTGTATCAAATAAGCTCTTAAATAAATAATAAAGGCATAAGGTGGAAAAATATGTATGTTTTTAAAACATTAGGATAAAATGAATAAAGAATTGGGATACAATGTGGACATGAGATGTACAGTGATTTAAAACTTCTTTCTGGGACTTCCCTGGTGGCGCAGTGGTTAAGAATCTGCCTGCCAACGCAGGGGACACGGGTTCTAGCCCTGGTCTGGGAAGATCCCACATGTCGCGGAGCAACTAAGCCCGTGCGCCACAACTACCGAACCTGCAGTCTAGAGCCCATGAACCACAACTACTGAGCCCGCGAGCCACAACTACTGAGGCTGCGTGCCACAACTACTGAAGCCCGCGCGCCTAGAGCCCATGCTCCACAAGAGAAGCCACTGCAATGAGAAGCCCACGCACCACAACGAAGAGTAGCCCCCGCTCGCCGCAACTAGAGAAAAGACGACGCACAGCAACGAAGACCCAATGCAGCCAAAAATAA
>NC_041230.1:3983626-3987896 GCF_002837175.3 Physeter macrocephalus
CCTGGTGGCGCAGTGGTTGAGAGTCCGCCTGCCGATGCAGGGGACACGGGTTCGTGCCCCGGTCCGGGAAGATCCCACATGCCACTGAGCCTGCGCGTCCCGTCCGGAGCCTGTGCTCCGCAACGGGGGAGACCATAATAGTGAGAGGCCCGCGTACCACAAAAAAAAAAAAAATTACATTAAATTACTTAAAAAAAAACTTCTTTCTGAAATCAAAGTCATGTACCCACATACTTTAAAAATATCAAATAGTTCTGAATGGCAGGTACATGAGCGGTAATGGGGGAGGGATGGAGTGGGGGTTTGGGGTCCGCAGATGCAAACTATTATATAGAGAATGGATAGACACAAGGTCCTCCTGTAGAGCACAGGGAACTATATTCAATATCCTGGGAGACACCATAATGGAAAAGAAAATAAAAAGAATGCATACATATGTATATCTGAATCACTTTGCTGTACAGCAGAAACTAACAAAACACTGTAAATCAACTATATGTCTATAAAAAAATACATGGGAGGTAAGTTGTCTTGTTCTCTATACTGTCCCATAGGCTTGTAGGATTTCATCATTACTTTTTGAAGGGCAACAGGAGGGTTCCAGTTTCAGCTGACGTACAGTAAGTACACTCTGCCCTGTCTCTCTCACTAAGGCGTTTCAATAAATTAGCAACCTGTAAAGAAGTAGGAGTCAGTCTGAGAATGTTAATCACCAACAGCTGGCACCCTTTGGGTGATGTGTAGGACAGGATAAGGCAGCAGGGTCAGAGGCCTCCAGTCAGCAGCTGTTTACCAACTTTCAGAGAAGCGTCTCAATAGATTAACAACCTGTACAGAAGTAGCAGCGTTTCTTCTATCGATACTTCTCTCTCTGTCTCTGTCTCTCTCTCGATATATATAAGGCTGTATAGTTATATAGTTATATAGACATAAGTACATATACTTTATATATAGTTACATACTGATATATGTACAGTATATATATGCACTACATATATAGTGCATATATATACTTTTTAAAAACATAAATGAGAATACGCAAGATACACTGTGGTCAATTGTTCATTTGTTTTTTTCATTTAATACTGTAACCAGAGCTCCTTCCACATCAGTCTATTCAAGTCTTCCTCACCATTTCTTACCCAGACGAATCCTGAGCTACTCAGCCAACTTTCTAAGGACAGATTCTCGGGTGCTGCCCATTTTTCCTGTCTTCTGAGCAAGGTTCCAGTGAACCTTGGGGTGAGAGGAGGCTATCCTTCCTCCAGGTATGCATACAGCGGTCTTTGCTAACTGGGGCTCTGCTCAGATATCCCCTCCTTAGAGAGGCCTCCCCGACTGCGCAAGCTGAAGTAGCCTTCCCCTTCACCCTCCATCTAATTACCTCTGATCATGCTCAGAAATTAGTGCTCGTGGCTCCATATGACAAAGGGCTCTGGTTTGCTCACTGCTGGATTCCCAGCCCCTAGAACAGTGCCTGGCACAGAGGAGCTGCTCAGATATTCGCTGAATGAACGACTCTCCACTCACCCTGAAGCCTCTTGTCTCTTGAGATTCCTGATTGTCAGAAGATGCAGAAATTCTACATATTCACATACTTAAAACCACCTCTCCTCCACCACTAAGGGGGAAAGAAAGGAAAAAAACCCCAGGCTCCTTGACCTAATTCTCTCCTCCCCCTTTCCACACACTTCCACTCACACCAACCTCCCTGTGATACATTGAATTCAGCAGTGAAAAATGGCAACTTCACACCTGCCCCTCTCTCTAAAGCAGGTGGTCACTTATAAATAAACACCCACATTCCCTGTAGGCAGCTCTTTAAAGAAACTTGGGCAAAAGGAAAATTCCCTCTATGAATTTTCATGCATTGGAGAATATTGGTTGGGTAAATGAGTATCTATGATGAAGGAAATGGAAAATCTATGGGGCCTCCTAGGGTGATGATGCCGGTGGAGGTGAGTGGGTGGGGAGATGGATGGACTTAATTCCCTCCTAATATTTCTCCCTGGTCGTGGGACACCAACAAACCCCAGGGAAATTTGTTCTGATAATAGGATGGAGCGTGGTTGCACTTGAACCTCACATCAACCTTAGGAAGTGATAATAAAATTATTATAATGATAATTATGACACATAATAGAACCCTTTTGTGCCAAGAACTGTTCTACTTGCTTCACTGTGTTACTTCGTTTGCTCTTCATTACAACACTATACGGTAGATACTATCCTTATCCCCATTGTACAGATGAGGCAACTGAGGTGCAGAGAAATGCAGTCACTTTCCCAACATTCCTTAACAGGGGAACAAAGCCAGAATCTGAATGCAGCAGTCCACCCCGGAAGCTATAACCTGATGCTGTCATTTGCACCTCGTTGGTCAGAACCTAGTTACCTGGCCACATCCAGCTACAAGCGAGACAGGGAAATGCAGCTAAAACTTAGGGGTTCTGGCACAATAGAAGTAGAGACAAGTTTTGTGGGACAGTGAGCAGTCTCTACCCGCTCACCCCCAACCTTGGCTTTCTTCCATGTAGTTGAGATCCAAAAACTCAGGAACGCACAGCCCAGCCACCCCACATAATGGGCCAGGCAGTAATTGAGACAGACATTCTTATACCTTGGCAGGGGGAATGCCAGGAGGGAATTCATTCTGGGAAGGTGTATTGGTATCGCTAACTGATGATATCTCCAGGTAGATAATGTCTCCAACTCCCAGCTGGTGTCAGAGAACTGCTTGGTGGTTTTGGGAAAAACACACACACATTGGAACTGGTGTCAGAATCAGAAGGTCTAACCTCCAAAATCCTACAGCATCACTTCTGCCATATCGTATTGGTCAAAGCAACCCACAAAGACAGCACATGTTCAGGGAATGGGAAAACAGGGTCCAGCTCCTAAGAGCAGAAGCTGCAAAAAACATGGCCATTTTTAATATCGAAAATGAGAATATATATATTTATTTATTTATATATTTGTATGTTTGTTTTTTGGCTGCACCACCTGGCTTGTGGGATCTTAGTTCCTGGTCTTAGCTCCCTGACCAGGGATCGAACCCAGGACCCTGGTAGTGGAAGCGCAGAATCCTAACCACTGGACTGCCAGGGGATTCCCAGAGAAAATTTTTAATGGAAAAAGGAAATGGGGTGGAAAGAGGAGCAATTAAAAAAAAAAAAAAAGCTTATGGGAAGAGGTAGCGTGAGGGCCCCAGTCCTAGGACCACACACATGCCCTGGGACGGTGGTCACAGCTTCAGGGCAGGCAGCTTCTGCTCTGCCTGCTCCATCTCTGCAAGCTTCAGGATCTTCTAGCGCAGATCCAAATAGAGACAAAACGCAACCACGTGCTACTCCCCTCTTGCTGACCCTGTCCTGTGGCCTTTCCCAAATATATTATACCTAAGCCTCTCCTCCTGCAGTTAAATGACATGATATGTGTGTCAAGAGTTTCGGGGGGGCGGAGGGCAGAGTACACACTCAAATGATAATAGTAGTAAGACTTGTTATACCCAGTGAGAGGCAACGTCTCATGACTATGAGAAGATTCAAATGGTTAATCCACGTCAAGTCCTTAGGACAATCCCTGGCGCTTAAAAAGACCCCCAAAGTGCTGTTGCTATTGTGGTTGCTGTGGGTATTTTAAGAGGCCCCATCAAACTGCTATAAAACACAAGAGAAGCTCAGTATATGTCACGAAAACAGCTAAGGCTTTAGAACTACAACGTCCAACGCAGTAGCCAGTAGCTATAGCAACTATGAAAACTTTAATTTATCAAATTACGTACAACTAAGAATTCAGCTCCACGGCCACACTAGCCACATGCCAAGTGCTCAAGAGCCACACGTGGTCAGTGGCCACCATACTGAACATCGAGGACACAGAACTTCTGCATCAGTGCATTCAGTTGGGTCGGACAGCGCTGTTTTGCGGGCCCCAGTTCCTTTTGAAAGGACTTTATGCCAATTAACTCACGTCATCCCCACAACAACCCCATCTATAGTGCAGGTTTCGTGACTGCAACCTCTTTACAGACGAGGAAACCGAGGCTCAGAATATTAGGACACGGGTCCAAAGACACAGAGGTGGGATTTGAACCGGGCAGACCTGTCTCCCAACCAGTCCTAATCAATTCTTGTTGTTTTTTTCAGTATTGTTGAAGCAATTCCTCTCTTCCCTTCTTCATTCCTGCATCTTCCTCCCCTCCCCGCTCTCCTTCCCAACCCCCTCCCTTCCTTCTTCTCTTCCCTCTCCTTCCTTTCCCCCCCTCCCC
>NC_041230.1:3988032-4014967 GCF_002837175.3 Physeter macrocephalus
ATCTCCCCCGCCACCCTCCACCCCGCCCCTAACTCCTCCTCCCTCCTTCCTTTCCCCCTCCCCTCCCACTCTCTCGAAGCCCCTCTCCATCTCCCTCCTCCCCACTAATACCTCTTCACCTCTCAGTCCCCGCCCACCCCGGCCGGCGCGCGGAGGAGTCTGGGAGCGCGGGGTGGGCGTGGCCTCGCGCGGCGCGGGGGCGGGGCGGGAGCAGGGAGCCGCGCAGGCGCAGACCGCGCTCCCGCTGGCCATATCGCGGTCAGAACCCCGCAGCGGTCCGGCGGCCGCCGGTGAGGCCGCGCAGCCCGCCCCGCCGGGTTCACTGGTCCACCGGGGTTATCGTGGGATGGACCATGGGGGAGGGGGAGGACCATGCACCCTGGATCGCGGGAGGGACCCCAGAGGGGGCTCTGAATCCCTGCCCCGCCCCTGCGTGCCTCAGTTTCCCCGCCTGGACAGTGGGTGCGAGGACCGCACCTGTCGCCGAGGTGCTCCGCGGGGCTCCATCCGCCGGATCTGCTCCGTTCTCGCTACTGTTTAGGTAATGTAACGGCCCCGCCGCCGCTGGCGGTCACGGAGCGTTGATTTCCTCAGTGCCGGGCGTTGAGCTGAGTGCTCAGTGCTTAGTCAGCTAAGCCGAGTGCTTAGCTGAATACTCACTCCGCGCCCCGCAGAGGGTGCCCCGCACCAGCAGTGCCAGCGCCTCCCGCCCGGAGGTCGTCAGAGCTGCAGATCCTCGGGCCCCCTCTCCCGGGAAGGCCGACCCAGATTCCCTGGGTGTGTCCCCCGGGGCCGTGGCCTCCTAAGCTCTCCCCGTGATGCTGATGCTGTTGAAGTGAGAGAGACGCCCTTTCAGCTCGTTAAACCCTTGCAGTAGCCTGATCCGGTACGCACGGTGGCTTCCCCATAACTGAGGCACCGAAAAGAAAAGACCCTCCACCCCCACCCCGCACCATCACCACCAGGGGGTAATTAAGTGCGGCTTAATAACCACACTTAGGAAGCTCCGTGTCGGGCACCATTCTAGGGGTCTTTATCTGTACTGACTCCCTTAATTCTCACAACCCTATAAAGTAGGGGTATTATGTCCCTCACCTTACAGAGGAGGAAACAGAGGTTAAGTGACCTGCCCAGGAACACACAACTAGGATGTGGCAGAGCCGCGATTGGAACCCAGGCAGTCTGGATCCAGAGTCTGGTCTCTGTCAGAACAGTGCTCTCCAGGGTGGGGCGTCTGCCAGGCCACGCAGTGGGGTGCAGCCAGAGAATGTTAGAGCTTGTGTTCCTGGGTCGTTTCAGTCCGAACATATAGTGATTCAACTTTACTCCTTAATTCGAAGATCCGTTTTTTTTCATTGTTTAATATCTCCGAAATTAGGATGTGTCTTACCACTGACGGTATGTTGTGGTTTAATGGGCAGATTCTTTTTTTTTCCTTAGTGAGATAAAATCATGTTGTCGTTCAACCTATAGTCTCTTGGAGTAAATGAAATACAGTTTTCACTAGAGTACATGTATATACATATATATGGTATTTGGTGTAGTTACGTGTATTAATGTAATTATGGTATTTCATGTGAGCATGTATTAATAGACCTTATTATATACATGTATGTACAGCATTTAGTATATCTTTATATATACACCTTATTTACAAGGGAATATGGTATTTAGAGTTTACCTTATATATATGTATGTTATTTGTTCTGTGTAAGTAGTTTATATGCCCATGTATATGGTATTCAGAACTGTAGTATATATATAATCAGTTTACATATATCTTACACACGTGCCTATGTAGTATTTAGTGAGCATGATTACACATTACACATTTATACAGGTATAAATGGTATTTAGTACCATAGCACACAGATATAAGATCACATATATCTTATATACATATATATGTGGCATTTAGTGTGTGATTGAACCACATATACATGTATATGTGATACTTTGTGCATATATCTTATACACACGTCATGTATATCAGTTTCTATATATCTTATATGCATGTACATATGGTATTTAGTGTGTGGTTACATCTCACATGCACACAGATACGGTATTTAGAATGTGTGTGCAACTTACGTACTCAAATATAGATATATCTCGTTTTATTGTGTTTCGCAGATACTGCATTTTTTTAAAAACTGAAGGCCTGTGGCAACCCTGCGTTGATCAAGTCTATTGGTGCCATTTTTCCAACAGCATTTGCTGACTTCTTGTCTCTGTGTCACATTTTGGCAATTCTGGAAATACTTCAAACTTTTAAAAATTATTTGTTACGGTGCTCTGTGATCAGTGATATTTGTTGTTACTATTGCAGAAAGACTACCACTCACTGAGGCTCGGATGATGGTCAGCATTATTTAGCAATAAAGGATTTTTAAATTAAGATACGTACATTTTTTTTAGACATCATGCTACTGCACACTTAGCAGATTACAGTATAACACAGGCGTAACTTTATATGCCCTGGGAGACCAAAAAATCTGTGTGACTCTCCTTATTGCGATATTTGCCTCATTGTGGTGGTTTGAAACCTAACCCACAATATCTCCAAGGTATGTTTGCACCTGACCATGTATATTCATGGCAGCATTACAACAGCCAAAATGTAAAAACAACCCTAAAGTCCATTAGCAGGGGAATGGATAACAAAACGTGGTATGTTCACACAATGGAATATTATTCAGCCATGAAAAGGAATGAGGCCCTGATACATGCTGTCACATGGGTGAACCTCCAATACACCCAGCTCAGTGAAACAAGCCAGACACAAAGGGCCACATAGTGTAGGATTCCATGTGTATGAAATGTCCAGAACAGGCAAATCCATGGAAACAGAAAGCAGATTGGTGGTTGCCAGGGCCTGCGGTGAGGAGGGAGTGGGGAGGGACTGCTTCATGGGTGCGAGGTTTACTTTTGGGGGTGATGAAAATGTTTTGGAACTAGATAGCGGTAATGGTTACACAACATTATGAATGTGCTAAATGCCACTGAATTGTACACTTTAAAATGGGTAAAATGTTAAATTTTATGTCTATTTGAGCATAATAAAAAAGGAGGGGGTGGGGGGCGGCTAGTTGTGGGCCAAATCCTTTGCAGGGTACTGGAATAAAAGATAATAAAGGGAAGCCCAGTTTAGTAGGAAGGATGTTGAGTGTATAGATGGCGATAATAAAATAACAGCAACAATAAAACATATATCCCTTACCATATGGCAAGCACTGTTCATAGCGAGTTACTTACACTAACTTGTTGAAACGTCATAATGACCCCATGAGATGGGGACCTTATGCCCATTTTCTAGATGAGGAAACTGAGGCACAGAGAGGTTGAGTAACCTGCCCAAAGCTACACAGCAGGTGAGTGGCAGAGCCAGAATTGAAACCCAGGTATCTGGCTCCTGCAGCCTCACAGTTCACCAGCCCAGGCAACAAGTGTCAAAGGAGAGTGGCAGGCAAGGCCTGGGTCAGCGCCTAGGTGAGAGGCCCCGGTTCCCTCCAGAGCCCCACGGGCTGGGTGAGGGATGGTGGCCAGAGGAAGCTGATGCAGTACGGAGCAGTCAAGGGCGTGATGAACACTCTGCAGCTGGGGACTGATTTCTCTGTCCCTGGGCCTTTGTTCCTGGGGGCTTTTTCATCTGGTAGCAGAGCTGGACCCCAAGTGTAAGCCGGGGCCTGGGGCAGCGGTGGGGGCTCAGCTGCTTGGCCCTAAGGGTGGATCTCAGGTCCAGGTCCTGATGGGGGTGTCTAGGCAGAGTGGCCCTGGGTCTGATCCCACCTGGGGGAGACATCCCCACCCCCCACTTCCCCAGCCACCGCACTGTGGCGGTGTCTGGGTAGCGTGCGCCCATGGGGGGGGGGTGTGCTGTGTCTCTGTGTGTTTCTCTGGATGAGAAGAGATGTGTGTGTGTGTGTGGGGGGAGGCCTCTCACTGTCCCCCCTCTCTTTCTCTCCCTCCACCACAGTTCCATCAGCCCCCAGACCCCACCACCCATGCCCTGGTCACTGTGGGCAGTGGAGGGATGGCTGCCCAGCTGCCGGCTGACAAGGCCCTGGTGAGTAGTGTCAGCTCCTTGCCCTCCTCCTTGTGGGTGGCTCAGGCTGGGCGGCCAGAGTCACATGAGGTCCTGCTGGAGCCCCCCCCGGGGCCTGTGCCCTGTCACCTGGGGCAGGGTGGCCACGAATACAACTTTACGCCGAGTCCCACAGGTCCTCATAGAGAATCATCAAACTTTGGGATGGCCTTGGGGACCGCCACACAGCCCTGAAGCCCCAAACCAAATCCAGTCCCAGCCCTGTAATAATGATGTCATCCTAATGACAGCTGACGTTTCTTGAGCACCTACTGTGTGCCAGTGCCATTCTGTGCCGGGGGAGGGGGATATTCCCTGGGAGGACCCCCGAGGCCAGGGCCTTGCCCCACCTCCCTGGCTCCTCCGGCCCTGCCGGCCTGGTTGAACCACACATCTTTGCCGTCACAGGCGTTGCTGACATTCAAAGATGTGGCCGTGAACTTCACGCAGGAGTGGCAGCAGCTGGAGCCGGCTCAGAGGGACCCGTACAAGGATGTGATGCTTGAGAACCTCTGGAACTTGAGCTCCCTGGGTAAAACGGGGGGTTCTGGGGAGGGCCCTATTCCTCGTTCACAGGTGGCCCCTTCTCGCTGTGTCCTCACAAGGAGGAAGGAGTGAGAGAGACCTCACTAATCCCATTTGTGAGTACTCTGCCTTTATGACCTAATCACCTCCCAACCACCTAATGCCATCACCTGGGGATTAGGATTTCCACCTATGAATTTGGGGGGGGCACATATATTCTGTCCATTGCACGCACACACTAGGCCTCATTCTAGAGCCCTCGGCAAGTACTTGAGGAGGCTTCTCTTTGCTTTCCCAGCCCCCAGCCCTCACCCCTTCCAGCTCTGGGAGTAGGTGACATGGGTGACATTCGTGTTTTCCATCTCTTTCAGAAATGGAGTCTAGACCGGAGAGGAACGGCCCAGGGGAAGCTGTCCCTGCAGGAGTATCCTCTGAGCTGGACCTGGAAGAGATGGGAGGGGGCTGCCGCTGGGGCTGTGCATCAGGAGAGACCGGGACAGCTTCAGGAAGGGCCCCTTGAGAGCATCAGCCAGGAGACCCCCAGCCAGGAATTCCAGGAGGGAGGGGACCCCACAAGTGCGGGCCGCGGAATCCCAACTGGGAGAGCCCCTGCCGTCACTGAGAAGCCCTGTGTGTGCCAGGAGTGCGGGGAGGCCTTTGCGCACTGCACCGAGCTGGCGCGGCACCAGCGCGCGCACGCCCTGGACAAACCCTTCGCGTGCGGCGAGTGTGGGAGACGCTCCCGCAGGAAAGCCATGCTCACGGTGCACCGGCGCGTCCACACCGGCGAGAAGCCGTTCACGTGCGCCGAGGGCGGCAAGGCTTTCACCCTCATCACCAACCTGGTGGACCACCAGCGCATCCACACCAGGGAGAAGCCCTTCGTGTGCGACCTGTGCGGTACGCGCTTCACCAAGCGCTCCTCCGTCCTCGGGCACCAGTGGGCCCCCAGAGGCGAGAGGCCCCACCCGTGCAGGGTGTGCGGGAAGGCCTTCCGCAAGAAATCCCAGCTGGTCAACCACCACCGCGCGCACACAGGCGAGCGGCCGTTCAAGTGCTACGAGTGCGGCAAGGCCTTCGCGCAGAGCACGACCTTGGTGGAGCACCGGAAGACGCACACCGGGGAGAAGGCCTACCAGTGCTGCCAGTGCGGCAAGTGCTTCACCAAGTCCTCCGCGCTGATCCTGCACGAGAGGCTGCACAACGGCGAGCGGCCCTTCCGCTGCGCCGAGTGCGGCAAGGCCTTCAGCCAGAAGGCGCAGCCACACGGGCGAGAAGCCTTTCCATTGCGGCGCCTGCGGGAGATCCTACAGCCAGAAGGGCTACCTCACCGTGCGCCAGCAGACCCACACCGGAGAGAGACCCTTTGAGTGCACGGAGTGCGGCAAGACCTTCAGCCAGAAGGCGCACCTCTCCGTTCACCTGCAGATTCACATGGGCGAGAAGCCCTTACCGCTGCGGCGAATGCGGGAGAAGCTTCCGGAAGGTGTCTTTCCTGCTCCAGCATCAGGCCATCCACAGCGACGAGAGGCCATGCCAGTGCGCTGTGTGCAGCAAGGCCTTCGTGCGGAAGTCCACCCTGGTCCAGCACGGCCGAATCCACACAGGGGGAAGCCCTACCAGTGCGGGCAGTGTGGGAAAGACTTCCGGCACCAGCCCACGCTGACGGCGCACCGGAGCATCCCCACCGGGGAGTGGCCCTCTGAGTGCAAGGTGTGCGGCAAGGCCTTCGGGCGCATCGGGAACCGCACCTGCCACCAGAAGACCCACGCTGCCGCGGGGGTGCCCGCCAGGGAGCCCAGCCTTCTGCCTACCCTCCCAGATAACCTGTCACAGGTCAGGCCTGAGATGGCGGCCAAGTTTCAGCCTCCTCCCGTCATCACTTTAGAATTAACTTAGGGACGTCAAGAGACGCCCGTGGGGCTTGTGACACATTCCTGAGAATTCCCTCAGGACAGGCGACAGCCGCCCTACCTCAGCAGTGTGCGACCTGTGCAATCACACAGGGCCTGGCCCACGCTCGGTCTCACGCTCTGCAGTCACCATTTTGAAATGCTTAATAATCTCTGGACAGAGGGCCCCGTATTTTCGTTTTGCACCAGGCTCCAAAAATTATCCCCGTTCCCAGGGGAGAGATTAGATCAGGCAGGGGTTGGCAAACCGCAGCCCCAGGGCCAGACCTGCTTTCACATGGCCCCCGAGGTAAGAAAGGCTTTCACACTGTAAAATAAAGTGAAGGGTTGTAAAATAAAGCGAAAAGAATATGACACAGAGAGAGCTTTTGTGGCTTGCAAAGAATACATACATAGTCTCTGGTCTTTTGCAGAAAAGGTTGGCCAACCCCTGCCATCAACCAACAGTTATTTGTGGAATTCCACACCCTTCCTCAGCACACGCCGGCAAAACCCGTTTGGTCTCATGGTCCCTCTTGGTGGTTCCCTCAGGTGGGCTCCTGGGACTAAGTGGAGGAGACTGGCTGGCTCCGTTCTTTCATTTCCCTCTAGGCCTTTTTAAAAATTTATTTATTTATTTTTGGCTGCATTGGGTCTTTGTTGCTGCACGTGGGCTCTCTCTAGTTGCAGCGAGGGGTGGCTACTCTTCGTTGTGGTGCACGGGCTTCTTATTGTGGTGGCTTTTCTTGTTGCAGAGCACGGGCTCTAGGCGTGTGGGCTTCAGTAGTTGGGGCACTGGCTACTCTTCGTTGTGGTGCACGGGCTTCTTATTGTGGTGGCTTTTCTTGTTGCAGAGCACGGGCTCTAGGCGTGTGGGCTTCAGTAGTTGTGGCACGTGGGCTCAACAGTTGTGGCTCGCGGGCTCTAGAGCGCAGGCTCAGTAGTTGTGGCACATGGGCTTAGTTGCTCTGCGGCATGTGGGATCTTCCCGGACCAGGGCTCGAACCTGTGTCCCCTGCATTGGCAGGCGGATTCTTTACCACTGAGCCACCAGGGAAGCCCTTACTGTGGCTCAGACCAGCTGCCGTCTTTGGTGCTGAACATCGCCTGCGTACCTGGCACTTTACCGGGAATAAACGTGATTCTCTGTTAAATGGCTGCTTATTCACTGCAGGATCTGGCATCTCTGCCAGAAAGGTTTGTCCAGTGGGAGCTTGTTGTAGCTCACTCACTGTATTCGTTTGCTCCGGCTGCCATGGCAAAAGACCACAGACGGCGCAGTGGGCTTGAATGGCAGAAAGCTATTTTCTCACCGTCCGGGATCAGGGTGTGAGCAGGGTTGGTTTCTCCTAAGGCCTCTCTCCTCGGCTTGCAGATGGCGGCCCTCTTGTGGCCTCTTCACGTGGCTGTCCCTCTGCCCGTGTGCGGCCTGGCATCTCTCTCTCTCTTCTTAGGACACCAGTCATTGGATTAGGGCCCACTCATATGACCTCACAGAACCCTAATTATCCCTTTAAAGGCCCTATCTCCAAATGCAGTCACATTTTGAAGTTACTGGGTGTTAGGATTTCAACATATGAATTCGGAGAGAACACATGCAATCTATAACATCCTTAAATGGCTAGAAACTTAGCCTTCTGCAACTGTAGCTGCTGTCTACATGTTACTGGAAAGCATGAACACCCACCTGGCATTTTGGGTGGCAGGCGGAGACAGCAACCCCCACACTCCTCACGTTCCTTCCTTCCTGGTGCAGAGTTAGTCCTGGGACGCAGCTGTCCTTCCAGAGACCGCATTTCCCACTTGCATCCAGGAGGGGGGATGGACCACTCCTCCCTGTGGAAGGTGAGGAGAGGGATGTGTCCAGAAAAGGCTGGGCCTTTGCCACCTGCCCTTCCCCCATCCGCCCCCTGGACGCCGACCCCAGGGTGTTTCCAGAAGCGGTGAGCTGAAGGTGGTAGAGGGAGTTTGGACCCCCGAGTCACCCTGTGGAGATCCTCCTACGATCGGCTGCAAGGAATGAGGCCCCAGGTCTTTGGGGTTTGTTGCTGCATTTCCTCCATGCTGACCCAGCTCTGTGACCTCACCATCACCTCCACCCTGTGTGGGAGGTCAGGCATCACCTCCATTGAACAGACAAGGAGGCACTGAGCAAGCTCAGGTTCACCAGTGGGCGAGTGGCAGTACCAGTGGCTGAGTCCAGGATCCCCTGACCCCAGAGCCCACTTGATCATTCCTCCACTCTGCAGGGGCTGCAGACCAGGGGTCCAATCTGTTTCTTTCCCCAGATGTCGTGGGTGTGGCCTGCTTGGGCCTGGCCCAAGGAGCATTTCTTAAATATGGGAATTTGGTGCTGTTTAGGAAATGGAAACATTGCACATAAAAGCTTTCAGCTCCAAGATCTTGAGCAAAGCATTAGTACTCTGAGCCTCAGTTTCCTCAGCTGAAAAACCAGGATAAAAATAGCATTCTAGATAGTACTTATTAATATTTTATTTGACTGTTGATAATAGAGCACTGTATTATTTACTATTAATTAATGATAATAACAATAGAGCACTACTATCAATAGTAAAATAATAAAGATATTTTTAAGGCTGTGGATGAGACATATATTACACAATTAGCCTGCTTGACTCAAAGCACTTTATGTTCACAAGAATCCCATTCAGTATGTCGGGGGGTCATAAATCTGTGATTTGAGAGAGGATGGTTTGCACCTCTCCTGAAATTCCAAAACTTCCAGGAGATTCCTGGCCATCACCAGCTTCTGGATCCGTGTCCAGGCCCTCAGTGAATAATGCTGGACAGTGACCACGGGCCTCTGATAACTGCCCAGGGCTTGTCTCTGTCCAAGGCCTCAGTTACCTGCATCCCGTCCTGACCTACCAGGGACCGGGTGGCGCTGAGAGAAGAGGGTGCTCCCACGCCCCTCCTCCCCATCCTTTCCCATTTTATGAGAGGACTGGGCCGGCTGTGGAAAGGTCTAGCAGGGAAAGGCTGAGCGTCCCATCTCATGAGTAGGAGGTGATGGGAGGGAAGCACAGGAGGAGGGTGGCGACGTGGCTGCTAGGCCAAACCGTCAGAGACCCCGACTCTTAGCTCCTACTGGAGGGCCTAGAAGGTCGCCAAGCTCCATGTGCTCGTTTTATTGAAAGACCATGTCTCATGCCCCTGCCTGACTGCACGATCTGCCTGGACAGGTCCTCAGGGTGCAGCCTGAGGGATGGTTGTCTCCACTCCGTCCTGGAAACACCCCTGGACGACACCTCCCAGCCTCCATGTAGGTCTGAGGGGAGGCAGCTGTCAAAGGTGTGGCAGACAGTGAGAGACACTGGGCCACTTCCGGTCCGGTGCTAAGATGTTGGTCAGACTTACCTCCTCCAGGCTGCCTCCCCTGACCTGCCGCTGGAACGCTCATGGTAGCTGGCAGCCAGCTCTGACCAGCCCTGTGTCCTCAGGGGTGGACGGGATGTAGGTCCTAAGTGACCACAAGGAGTGGGACTGGGTGGATTTTTTGGTCTGAGACTGAGAGAGGAGCGAGGGAGCAGGAGAGAGACAGAGAGGCTGGGGGCTCTGTTGTCTGAGGCTCTGTGTTGCCAGGACCTGCAGCTTAGCCTGCCCCCCACTATCCTATCAATCGACTTCGGAGATGCCCACTACCCCCTTTTTAAAGCAGAGGGAACCGCAGCAGAGAGCGTTAGAAGGAACTCACTCGCTCACAGCTGGGGCTCACCTTCGATCCATCCAAGGCTCACACTTGCCCTGTGGGTCACGGTCACTCACTCGGCCACCCCTGCCCCCCACCAAGTAGGAAAGCTGGTCACCTGACATCTGTTCTTGCCGACGGGAATGGGGGCATGGCGACGAAAGCTGGTGCAAACAGACGTGACCCAGAGCCTCTCAGTCTCTCTGGGCCCTGCCCCCATCCCGTGGTCAAGAGAGCACAGAGGACAGCCAGGACCGGGGGCTCTCGTGGTGACCGAGGCAATGAGAAGGCTCCCCGAAGAAAATGTCACGCGCAGCAGGACCTCACTGTCACAACAAAAGCCAGAGAGGCCATCAGATGACGCTGGGGCCGGCTTCTCCGTGTCATCCCACTTCTCCCTGACTGTGACCTGGGCGGAATGGACCCCACGCCCACGTCAGGGGTGGACAGTGGTTTCAGGCCGATCTGGGCAGTCACTCCCATTTATTCCCCTTCCACAGCTACTGTTTCAAGGATGAGGGCGAGACCCACATCTAAGCCAATCAGCACATGGCATTTCTCTAGTCAGAACAATCAGCCCCTGGTGAGTCCAGCGGAATGAAGCGTAGGGCTTTTTTGCCAATGACTGGAAGAGGTCTGTCCCCATCTGGACGAGACTGAGGAAGTGTGTCAAGAGGAGCTGCTGGAAACCACCATGAAACCACAAGGGAAGCCAGCCTGAGGACGACGCCAGTGCGTGAAGGGACAGCCAGCGGACCACGGGGAGGCAGAGCTGTGGTTCTGACGCGCCGTGTGTCTGGATCAAGCCCACCCTGATGCCTGCGGCCTGACAGACATTCAAGAACTGTCCATGTTTCTACATGGCTGTTTTTTCTACCTGCAACACGAAATGTGCTTACTGATATAAGTGGTTGCTTAAAATGAATTATTTATTCTTTGTGAACCCCGGCGTCAGGAAGTGTGAGACATTCAGACACGCCAGGACATTTGCGACCGGTAGCACAGAACATTAAAATAAAAAGGTGGTGGAAAAGGTCCCGGAGACGGGAGACTGGGGGAACTCTATGTGTACACAAAACTTCAGGTCAGCCTTAGGAGACTCCTTCAAGTTCAACTGCAAAAAATAACTACGTAAAGAGACTCAGATGCGCAACTTATTGAATCCGGTTAAGTATTTAAACCTGAATATCAAGCCTGTTGTTACTCGCTCCCCTGCCCTCTCCCACGAGCACTGAAACCGACCTTGACAGCACACCTGGTACCTGTATCTTTCTCATCTGATGACTGTTTAAGATGACATTGGTCTCCCTTCATGAAAAGTTTTATTTAAAAAACAATTTAACAGACCACTATGAGAAACTTTGGCATCCAAAGCGATTACTGTTATTGCTAACTCTGAAAATTTTTTTTTTTTCCTCTCACGAACTTGCCCACTTCTACCACTTATTAGCCTGGGGGGAGGGGGCTTCCAGTACGGTTTAGGGAGACTGCAGGGGGGCTGGGATGTGGAAGGACGACGAAGGGTCCCCCTCTAGCTCTTCCCATAGAGGAAACTCACAACCTACGTCTGGACTAGACCGAAGGTGTGTGTGACCAGGGGACAAACGTCCCCACGCTCTTATCAAGTCCTGTACGCCTCTCCCCAACTTTACTATCTGAACGGAGACCGACCGGAGGCTCCATCTCAGCGCTTAAAATTTACTTTGTGCTTGGTCTGGAACCCTGACGCGCTCCGTTCCTGGAACTCCCGTGAGTTACCAGCCACAGCCAACCTTGCAACCTTCCCAAGTACACTGGGCACGGAGGAACTTGCCTTCCGGCTCGGTGGTGTGGACGCCCGGCCGGGGAGGAGAGCGTGGGAACCAAGATCCCCACAATTCCTAAGAGCCGCGGGGCGGCGCCACCCTGGGCCCCCACTTGAGAACTCCCGGAGCCGACGGCCCGTGCCGAGGACCCCGCCCACCTGGTGTAGACTGGGGCGCCCCAAGCTCCCTAGGTGTGGATCCTCAGGTGCCGCGTGAGATTGGTGTTCCGGCTGAAGGTTTTCCCGCACTCGCCGCACCTGTAGGGCTTCTCCCCGGTGTGGATCCTCTGGTGCACCGTGAGCGAGGAGTTCTTGATGAAGGCCTTGCCGCACTGCGCGCACCGGTACGGCTTCTCGCCCGTGTGGATGCGCTGGTGCTCGATGAGGTAGGCGCTCTGGCTGAAGGCCTTCCCGCACTCGCCGCACGCGTAGGGCTTCTCGCCGGTGTGGCCCATCTGGTGCACCACCAGAGACGAGCGGCCCGTGAAGGGCTTCTTGCAGATGTAGCAGGCGTACGGCTTCTCGCCGGTGTGGATGCGCTGGTGCTGCGTCAGCGCGGAGTTCTTGCTAAAGGCCTTGCCGCACTGGCCGCACTCGAAAGGCTTCACCCCGATGTGCAGCCTCTGGTGCTGGATCAGGTAGGCGCTCTGGCTGAAGGCCTTGCCGCACTCGCCGCACGCGTACGGCTTCTCGCCCGTGTGGTTGCGCCGGTGCAGCGTCAGCGACGAGCTCTTGTTGAAGGCGCGGCCGCAGTCCCCGCACGCGTACGGCTTCTCGCCCGTGTGCGTGCGCTGGTGCTCCGTCAGGTGCATGTTCTGGCTGAAGGCGCGGCCGCAGTCCCCGCACACGTACGGCTTCTCGCCCGTGTGCGTGCGCTGGTGCACGATCAGGTGCATGTTCTGGCGGAAGGCCTTGCCGCACTCGCCGCACGCGTACGGCTTCTCGCCCGTGTGGACCCGCTCGTGCTGGGCGAGGGAGGAGGTCTTCCGGAAGGCTTTCCCGCACTCGCCGCACGCGTACGGCTTCTCGCCGGTGTGCGTGCGCTGGTGCACGATCAGGTTCATGCTCTGGCTGAAGGCGCGGCCGCAGTCCCCGCACGCGTACGGCTTCTCGCCCGTGTGGACCCGCTGGTGGATGGTCAGCGACGACCGTTCCAGAAAGTGCTTCCCACACACGTCGCACTGGAAGGGCTTCTCCCCGGTGTGGATGCGCTGGTGTTTGACCAGCGACGAGCTGCGGCCAAAAGCCTTGCCACACTCGCTGCAGTCGTAGGATTTCTTCTCCACGTCCGGTCTGGAGGGTTTACCAAGGTCCGAGTTACCTGCGAGGTTCTTGCCCCGCATGGCAAACGGGTGAATCCCTGCTTCTCTCGGACCCCCCGACCTGGGTGGCGCCGGGGTGGGGCTCTGGTTAACGAACGCCTGCAATTCACGACATTCGGGGGCCGACTCCCGGGAGATTTCCAGCCGCCCCGGGCAGGTCCTAGCGCTTCCCCGCCGCGGCTCCACCCTGTCACCCTGCGTCCGCGCTCCGTCCACGGCTGTACCCCAGGCCCCGGATGGTCTGTCTTCCGAAATCTCCTCCTTTAGGTCCGGTTCTTTCATTTCAGGTCTCATTTCCAAGTCTGGCGGGGGAGGAGGAGGAGGAGAAGGAGAAGAAATGTACGCGGTTAATGCTGGGTGGAAGTAATTTCCCAAGCGGGGGCGGGTAAACGACAGGGCACGGATGGAGGAGCGGAGAGCAAAGCAATGCGCTGACGACACACGTGGTTTAAGAAGGCAGAACCAACCTAGGAGGTGAGCAGAGAACGAGAGATGTCCCTTTCGGAGCTCCGAGGAGACACACAAGTTGGGCTGGGAGGGGGCGGGTCAGAAAGGCTCTCGCAAACCTGAGTGAGGAGTTTCTGCAATGGATTCCTCCCCTCCAGGGTCCATCCTGAATATCCCCAACCAGTCATGCTCCTCAGAGCATCGATTTTGTATTAGAAATGATACAAATACAGCTGACGTTTATGGCGTGCGCAGGTTAACCCGTCGTCCCGGGCCCCAGCCCAGCTCTATCCCGCCCTCCCCTGCCCCGCAGGCCTCACTCCCCTCCTCCACTGCCCGGTCGTGGAGCGCAGGTAGCCCCGTGGGGCTGGCTCCAGACCTCTCCTCTTTGCACATCCATCCCTTCCTGGTCATCAGGCGGAGCCTCCAATCCCCTCCCACGTGTATCCTGTTCATGTCTATTTCCAGTCTGAGTTCCGGACTCCGTATCGTGGACCTAATGGCTTCATTCCCAACATTTAAAAGTTGTGAGATCTTACACAAAAATGTCATGCAGAGTGGTTCCCGACCCCTCATTTAAACCCCACCTGGCCCCACCAACATTTGAGTTTGAGACCCCCTCCCCGAAGTCATGTCATGCCTTCATGGCCCCACCAAGGGAGTCTGGACTTCAGTATCTTCTATATAGTGATGCCTCCCAAATGTACGCCCCGCACCCAGACCTGCTGAGTTCTGCTGAGGACTATTCAGAAGCCTCCTGTGTCCCTCTTTAACAGGACACTTGTGATTGTGGAATCCTCACCCCCACCCCAAGTGACAAAAAAAGAAAGAACGGCTCATCAAAGAGATGTAGCAACATAGACACAGGACACTCACATGAGGTCCCCAGAGGAGGACCTCCCCAGAGGAGTCAAATTTACAGAGACAGAAAGTAGACGGTGCGTCCCAGGGGCTGGGGGAGGAGGGAACGGGGAGTGTTTACTGGGGACCGGGTTGGGGAAGATGAAAAGGGCTCTGGAGATGGATGGTGGTGACGGTTGCACAATAATATGAATGTACTCAATACCACTGAACTGTACACCTAAAAAAGGGCTAAAATGGTAAATTTTATGTTACATGTATTTTACCATAATTTTAAAAAGTGTTTTAAAAATAAAAAAGATTTAGCAGTCATTTTTGATTCGCCCCTTCCCTCCCATCATCCAGGCGGTTGAGTGCCACTGGATGGGCAAAGCAGCTTGAGCCAGACCAAATCTCTCCACCAACGCAGCCAACCATCGAGTCAGGCACCGCAGCTTTCCTGCCTACACCCTCTGCCCTGTGCAAGGCGCTGTCCACTCAGTGGTAGGGATCTTCTCAGGCAGGCCAAGCCCTGCAGCATCTCCCCAGCGCACTGAGAATCAGGGCCAAGACCTTCCCTCCTGGGCCCTTGGGCAGACAGAGCCAGCCTGGATGCTGCTGACCACGCTGGACTGACTCACCTTCCTTTTCTTCAGGCACACTTGCCCTGCGGTTCCCTTTTTACCCCCTTGTCTGTGCTGAGCTCTTCCTGCCTTGGGCCTCTGCACCTGCTGGCTCCTTGATACTCCATCCTCCATCTTACGGTAGAAAGGAAGATCTCTCTTGCTATCGTCTTGCCTGCTTCCTAGTGATTGTTCGTTATGGCCCGTGGCAACTTGTTTTTGTCCCTTGATGTGTTTACTACCAGCCCCTGCCCGCCAGTGGAAAGTGAGCTCCAGGAGGGCAAGACCCTGGCCCGTGCCTGGTTAGTTACGGTACCTGGCACACACAAGGTAGCAGGTAAACGTGCACTGCACACCGGCAACGTGCCCGGTACGGGGCTGAGCAGTCGGCACAGATCATTCCGCGTGGTCCCCATGACCATGTAGTTAGGTTTGAGATCATACCCGTTTTACAGACAAGGAAACTGAAGCTCTGAGAATGAAGCCACATACTCAAGGTCACACAGCATACGAGAGGCAGAGCTGAGACTGAAGCCTATGACCACAGAGCCACGGGCCCTGGTCACTCACTGTTTTGCTGTGTTTTTGTGCTTTCCCATGCCAGAGCAAAGGATTTGAGAAATACTTGAGAGTGATCCTGGCTTAGTGACCCTGGGGTGTGCCGTGATGCCCAGATGTTAGGGCAGATGGAGGCATGGGGCGTGAAGGCCCCGTGGCATGGGTGGGGGTAACTTCTCAGTAGGAAGAGGAAAGGAAGGCTGATAGCGGGTCTGGTTTGGGGTGCATGGGGTCTGAGACGTGCTGGGGATATACACTGGCCTGAGCCTGCAGAGATGGGAGGCAGCGGAGTCTTGGTTGTGAATACAGTTGGAAGTCTTCTGGAATAAATATGAGAGCTGGAGGGAGCACGCCAGCAAAATCCCAGAGTTACGGGGCAGTAAAAAGGGGGCGGCCTCCCTTTCAGGGATTAAAACCCTTCAGGAGATATGGCAACGTGGATGGACCTAGAGAATATAATATTTAGTGAAGTAAGACAGAGAAAGACAAATATTATACGAAATCACTTATATATGGAATCTAAAAAATAATACGAATGAATCTGTATAAAACAGACAGACACAGAAAACAAACATATGGTTACCAAAGGGGAAAGGGGGGGAGGGATAAATTAGGAGATTGGGATTAACAGATACACACTACTATACATAAGCCAGATGAGCAACAAGGATATATTATATAGCACAGGGAACTACATTCAATACCTTGTAATAACCTATAATAGAAAATAATCTAAAAATATATACATGTGTATATAACTGAATCACTTTGCTGTACAGCTGAAACTAACACACTATTGTAAATCAACTCTACTTCAATTTAAAAAAAAAACAAACACCCTTCAGGAGAGATAATTTGCAAAAAAGCAAACATCAGCTCTTACTGGTGAAAAGCTATGCAAACACAGCTCAACATCAGCCAAATTAAAAGGACCCTGCCATATGGCTTTTCACCAATCAGACTGGCAAGGAGCAAAGCATTTGATGATGTGTGGCTGGTGACAGCGTGTGGACATGGGCCTTCGTGCCCACAGTCAAGGGAAATGTTAACAGGACAATGTCTGCAGAGGCCATTTCGGCAACAAGCTACAAACATCCAAAATGTTATTCATTCCTTTTGGTCTAAATGTGGATTTTTTTTTTTCATGGTACTAGATTTCTTGTCCTTTATAGTTTCTTTCCCCATATTATGTATTTCCACAATTGCTTCTGATCACAAAGTAATTCACACTTGTTAATTCAAACATCAAAAAATAACATAAAATGGAAGTCTCCTGCAATCTCACCATCTAACAGTTTGATGTATATTTTTAGAATTCTTTCCCAGTGCATACTTTAAAAAAATACGCACAACACACCCTGTTATGCACACACACATATGAACACACACTGTTGTTGTTGTTTTTCTAAAATGTGGCCAAGATAGAGTAACAAAGATAAGATTTCCCTCCAGCCTACAGCCTAAAGCAATGGGAGGAAGAGAGGACAAAATACATAAAGCAAAGGTTTTCAAGACACTGAACAACAGGCAACAAAGTGCAGTGATTCCTGAAACAGGACTCAAAAGAGGCAGGCCCTACGACCACCCAACTTACTCACAGGAAAGTTCGCAGGCCACAGCACAGGAGGGGAAACTGAGGCGAAGCCCGGCAGACTCCCTGAGTTGAGGAGATGGAATTGAGAGATGGAGGCAGGTGGAGTTCCCAGGACAGAGTACTGGACAGGAAGGTGTGGAGAGCGGGCTCTGGAGACACGCAAGGTCCTCCCTCCAGGACTTGGGTTACTGATCAGAACCCTCGTATACAGAAACTACCCAAGGCTGGAGAAAAACCACCCAAAAGGAATTGAAAACAGTACCCAGAGCCGACGCAGGGCTGGGAACAGTGCCTCCTCACACCAGCCATGGAACTCGCACCATATAATTCATGGGGCGTTGGGCAGAACGCTCAGAAGGGTCTTGTGGAGATTACGTCGTCCTAGACTGAACACAAGCCACAAAGGCAAAAATGAAAGCAGGTCACATGACGTGGTACTGGTGTCAAGACAGACAAATAGATGGATGAAACAGAACAGGGTCCAGAATTAGACCCACACATAAACGGACAGCTGATGTTTGACAAAAATGCAAAGGCAATTCAGTGGAGAAAATTCAGTGGAAATTTTTCAGTGGAAAAATTCAGTCTTTTAAACACATGGCGGAACAACAGGACATCTATTTGACAAAAAAAAGCGAACTCGAATTAACGCTTTGCGTCATTAGAAGAATTAACTCTAAGGGGATCATAGAACAAAATATGAAACCTAAAACTATACAACATACAGAAGAAAACCTTTGTGGCCTTGAGATAGGCAAAGATTTCTAAAATCTGACACCAAAAGCATGATCCCTAAGGAAAATAATTTATCAATTTGACTTCAAATTTAAAAATTCTCTTTAGGGCTTCCCTGGTGGTGCAGTGGTTGAGAGTCCGCCTGCCGGTGCAGGGGACACGGGTTCGTGCCCCGGACGCGCGCGGAGCGACTGGGCCCGTGAGCCGTGGCCGCTGAGCCTGCGCGTCCGGAGCCTGTGCTCCGCAACGGGAGAGGCCACAACAGAGGAAGGCCCGCATACCACAAAAAAAACAAAACAAAACTTCTCTTCAAACAAATGGTGCTGGGGAACCTGGATAGCCACATTCAAAGGAGTGACATTAGACCCCTTTTTAACATCATTCACAAAAATTAACTCAAGGTGAACCAAAGATGTACATGAAGAGCTACAACTGTTAAACTCTTAGAAGAAAACACAGGAGTAAGTTTTCATGGCCTTGGTTGGGCAATGGTTTCTGAGATACGAAACCAAAAGCACAAGTAACAACAACAAAATAAATAAATTGAACACATCAAAATTAAAAATGTTTGTGTTTCAAATGATGCCATCAAAAAAGAGAAAAGTCTACCCACAGAATGGGACAAAATATTTGCAAAGCATCGACCCAATAAAGGACTTATGTCAATAATAATAATAATAAACACATAAAGAACTCTCAAAACTCAATAATAAGGAAACGAACAACCCAACTAAATAAAACAGGCAAAAGACTTGAACAGATATTTCACTGAAGAGAATATACATGTGGCAAATAAGCACATGAAAGATTCTCAATATCAAATGAAAACTACGATATGATAAGACTACACACCAACGAGAATGGCTGAAATGAAAAAGATTGAGCATACTGAGATTTGGCAAGCACATGGAGCAGCTGAAACTCCCACACACTGCTGGGGGAAATGTCAAATGTTACAACTGCTTTGGAAAAAAGTTTGGAGTTTCTTAAAAAGTTAGATATACACCTCATATCTGATCCAACCATTCTACTCACCGGTGTTTACTCAAAAGAAAGGAAAGCATATGCCTACAGAAAAACTTGTACACGCACGTTCACAGCAGCTTTATTTGTAACAGTCCAGAATTGGAAATAATCCAAATGTTCATCAACAAGTGAATGGATAAACAAATTGTGGTCTATCCATAGGCAGAATGGTATTCAGCAATAAAAAGATGTGAACTATTGATACATACAACAACATGGGTGAACCTCAAAACCATCATGCCGAGTGAAAGAAGTCAGACCAAAAAGAGACTACATGCTGTATGAGTCCATGTATATAAAATTCTAGAATATGCAAATTAAACCACAGTGACATAAGGCAGACCAGTGGTTGCGTGGGGACGGAGGGTGGGTACGGGGAGGGGAGGGAGATATTACCAAGGGGCATGAGAAACTCTTTGGGGTAATGGATATGTTCATTATCTGGATCATGGTGATGGTTTCCTGGATGTGTACAGATGTTGAAATACACTGAATTATTCTTTAAAAATGTGCAGTTAATTTTAGGTCAGTTATACTTCCACAAAAGCTGTTGAAGAAATGGGACCATACTCTAGTTCTGAAAGTTAGTGTTTCAACAACACATCAAGGGACATCAATCCATGTCAGTGCCTACAAAGAGTGCTCATCTTTGAAAAGCATGGTTTCCATCGTATGGCTACACCTTGATATGTTAGTCAGTCTTGTACAGGTGGGCATTTAGGTCATTTCTATTTTTCTTCCTATGGAAAACTTTGTACATAGAAAGATTTCTAAAGGACAGATCCCTAAAAATGGAATTGTTCAAAATTTGGCTGATAATGCCAAACTGTCCTCCAAAAGAGTTGTCCCAACATTATACTCCTAAAAGGACACAGTCCCTTTCCCGATACCTTCATAATACAGGCTATTATTCTTTTTCATTTCTGTGTACCTCATGAGCAAAAACTGTGTTTCTTTGACTCAGTTTGTATTTCTTTGACTATTAGTAAGATTTTAAAATCTTTTATAAAGCGTAATTCCATGTATTTCCACATTTATGAACTGCCAGCTATAAGTCTGGCCATCATTCAGTCTTTTTCTTATTTATTCCTAGGAGCTCTTTACATAATTATAATCCTTTGACTGTTATCCATGTGGTAAATATTATTCCCCATTTCATCATCTGTTAACTTTACTTTTAGCTTTGAGTGATTTAAACTTTCTACGTAGTCCAATCTGTCAATCTTTTTTCTTATCTCTCTGTAGTCCTCACGTGACAGGCTGATGGTAAGTAACTCAGCAAAGCTGCCCCTTACCCAGCGAGACCAGGTTCTGGAGGTTCTCTAGCATCACATCTCTGTACAGGTCCTTCTGGGCAGGTTCCAGCTGCTGCCACTCCTCCTGAGTGAAGTCCACAGTCACATCCCTGAACGTCACTGACTCCTGTAAGAGGAAACCCACAACCACTCACCGCAGGGCCCTCCTTACAGAGGTCTGGAAGAATGGCCAGAAAAGCCAAGAGGATTTAGGGAAGGCACACAGGATGTATCTGAAGTGATTTCAACAAGGACCAGCCACTCAGTTATCTTGGTGCCTCATTATTTGGGGATGGTCCTCTGACAGAGAAATAAAATAAATATGAGGCTGTTTAGAGCAGAAAGTCACAGATTTGAGAGACAGAGAAGGAATCAAAGGCAAAATGATCATAATCCAGTGAATCAACACATTCATTAGAAGCCCAGCAAAGGCAGAAACCTAGATGGAACCCAGTAGTTCACCAAAGATTCCTGAGCCCCTACAAAGATGCAGGCACTGAGCAAGGTGCTGGGATACAGATACAGAAGGTTTAAGAACTAGTTCCTCAAAGGAGGGGCAGACAAAAACACCTGTAACTGACCCACAATCTGGTCAATACTGTCATGAAGGTATGAACAAAATTCTCCAGGCGCCTGAGCAACGGCAGCTTTAGGGGGCGTCTGGGAAGACTTCAGAAAGGTGACACTGAGTTTAGGCTGGGGGAAGGATCAGTGGTCAGGTCCTTGGGGGGAGATTCCAGAGGGAGGAAGAGCTTGGGTCAAGATATGAGGCTTAAAAGGCAGATTAGACCATTGAGGAATCGTGAGAAGTTCATGTGGTGGAAGCATAAGAGCCTTTCCAGCTGATGCCATAAGCCCTGGGGATGAAATGAATGTGGCTTAGCAGGGAGAGATGATGATGATGATGGTGATGGTGGTGGTGGTGGTGGTGGTGGTGGTGGTGGTGATGGTGGTGATGGTGATAATGATGGTGATGGTGGAGATAGTGGTGGTGGTGACAATGGTTGTGGTAATGATGATGGTGATGGTGATGACAATGATGTTGTCAATTGTAGGTCACAACACCTGTCACTTCATAGGCAGTTGCTATGTACCAGGTACTATTCTAAGGATTTGTTATAGGTTGAATTATGCTTCCTCTCCTCCAAATCCATGTGTTGAAGTCCTACTCCCAGCACCTCAGAATGGGACATTATTTGGAAATAGGGCCACTGGTTAAGACGAGGTCATACTGGAGTAGGTGGGCCCTAATCCAATATGACTGGTGTCCTTATTAAATAGAGGAAATTTGCACACAGAGACACGCACACATGGAAAATACCATGTGAAAACAAGCCAAGAACTACTGGGAGCTGAGAGAGAGGCCTGAAATTGATTATTCTCTAGACTCTTCAGAAGGAACATGGCCCAGCCAACACCTTGATTTTTGACTTCCAGCCTCCAGAACTGTGAGAAAATATATTTCTGTTGTTTAAGCCTGTCTGTGGTACTTTGTTATGGCAGCCCTAGCAAACCAATACATCCATCTTGCTCTCTACTATTTCCCCAGTGTTTAGTACAATGCCTGGCATATAGTAGGCACTCAATGAATAGTTCTTGAATGAATACATGGGTCAGTGAGTAAGGATGGTGTGAGGATTAAATGAGTTAATCCATGTTTGACACTCAGAACAGTGCACAGCATACAGTAAGTGCTTAATTACCATCAGCTACTGTTACTGCCACCCACATCCACAGGTCCTTGCCTCTCCCCAGTGCTCTGAGCCCCTGACATGAGAACCGTGAACCCTGGCTCACCCTCCCTGAGAGGAGGCCTCACCTCCTGGCCAGTCCTATCATGGTCCCCATGTGCCCGCCCAGAGGCTTTGGGCTCATGCTGGCCTCCTCTGCCTCGTGGGTCACTGCTGTTTGATGAGGAAGCAGTACAAGGCAGTGGTTGAGAGTGTGGGCTCAGGAGCCTGGAAGCCTGCAATGAAATCCTGGCTCTACCCTCAATGGCTGTCTTTTCCTTGAGCAAGTGCCTTAACCTCTCTGAACTTCATTTGTTCATACTAACAATGTCCCCCCTCTGTAGTTGTCATGGGGGTTGAATGGGGTAATGCATATATGGTTCCAGCACAGTGTCTGGTATGGCTGGAGTAAGTTCTCGATGAATGTCAACTATTACATTTGATTGATTTTGACATTTCATATGCATCTTATATATATACTTAGTAGTAGTAGTAGTTATTATTATTATTATTTAATATTTATTTATTTATTTATTTTGGCCAGGCTGGGTCCTAGTCATGCCACGCAGGATCTTCGTTGCAATATGTTTAGTTGTGGCATGCGGACTCTTAGTTGCGGCATGCATGTGGGACCTAGTTCCCCAGTAGTAGTTATTATTATTATATGATATTATTATTTGATTCTTTGGCCCATACATCCTTTGGCCAGTCCTGCTAATAATTCCTTTTTTTAAAAAAAAGCCACTTTATTGAGGTATGATTGACATATAAAAGCTGTACATATTTAATTAATACAACTTGATTAAGTTTGGAAAGTATGCACCCATGAAACATTATCACAATCGAGGCCATAAGCTATCCATCACCTCCAAAAGTTTCCTGCTGCCCCCTCTATATTTTTATTTATTTTCATTTTTAAAAATATAATAGTTCCTTCAGAGAGTCTTCTCTAAGTATGCCCCACATCGTTGAACTCACTCAATAAATAACATATTTACTGAGTAGGCTCCATGCACTGCTCTGGGGCTGGGCTGGGAGGGGTGCACTAAAAACAAAATGGACAGTCCTGGAAGTCTCAGAGCTGACACCTTACAGCAAAGGATGCTGAAGGGCAGACAGCAGGGGCCACCCTCCTCTGGAGGGTTGGGAAGACTTTCCCAGAAGTATGGTTTAGCCCCAAATGCACCGAACCTGAGTGCTTTGTGTGTGCATGTCTGAGGCCACTCATTCTCGTGCTTCATCTGTTTTGGTTTCCTGTCTAATGGCACAAACCAATTCGCCACAAGGAAAACCTCCTCAAATTCCAAAGAGCTGAAATTAGATAGGCTCTGTTTTTTGAAAATCAGAATATATTTGCGCTAGATGTAATTAAGAAGAAAGCACTTAAATAAAAAATCCCAACCATACCAAAATAAAAATAATCAACAAGTCCTTCTAAATTAAGTAGGAAAAAGAAGAAATCAAGACGATAATCACAGACAAGTTAAAAATGAAGACATCATGGTGCATTTCATTTGGAAAATAGTCCAACAGTTCCTTAGACAGTTAAACAGAGTTGTATTAGGACCCAGCAATTCCACTCCTAAGTATATACCCAAGAGAACTGAGAACACATGTTCAAACTAATGTTTGAACTGCAGCATTCCTAATAACCAAAAAGTGGAAACAGCCCAAATGTCCATCAACCAATGAATGGATAAATAACGTGTGGTCTAACCACACAGTGGAATACTATTGTCATGAAAAGGAATGAAGCACTGACACATGCTAAAACATGGATGAATCTCAGAAAAATTATGCTAAAAGAACCCAGACACAAAAGACCATATATCATAGGATTTCATTTATATGAAATGTCCAGAATAGGCAAATCCGGAGACAAAAAGTAAATGAGTGGTTGCCAGCAGTTGGGGGTCAAGAGAGGAAACGGGAGTGAGTGCCACTGGGTACACACTTCCATGTGGGATGATGAAAATGTTCTAAAATTGACTGTGGTGATGGTTGCACAACTCTGACTATACCATAAGCCAATGAATTGTACACTCTGTGGTATGTGGGGTATATCTTACAGGTATTAAATAAATAAATAAATGCATGACAAACCAAAACTCACAGGTAAGTGAAATGACACATTTAGACATCAAAATAAATTCTAGGTGGATTCAGAAGTTCACTGTGAACATCCAAACGATAAACGGAAAAAAAGGAAGAAAAACAGATGATGTGTGACCTGTGCATGGAGAAACCCTTTTATAGTTTAAAGACAATGGAAGACACCAGAGGAGGAGAGACAGACTCGATTTTAAAAATATGAAATGCTTTTGGACTTAAATATAAAATAAGAAACGAAAAGTAAAGCTGGGAAGTATATTTGCCACAAATATTTCCATACACACACACACTTCTTTAAAATCTTCAAGAATACTAAGATTCCTAGAGACTGGTAAAGTACAAGATAGATCATTTAACCCCCTGCAGAAAAGGCTAATAAACATTTTCTAAAAATCACTAAACCTCTAAACCTCACTAATATACATACAATGCTACTCGGAAAAGATTTTGTGACACCATTTGTCACCTATCATGCTCAAAGTTTATACCATTTGTCACATATCCATTTATCATTTATATCCAACTTGCACAATAAATACCCGACAGCCATAAATAACTAGGGACAAATAAATATCAAACAATAGGGGAACCATTAAGTAAGCCAGGTATGGCCCCAAAATAAAATTTCTATGGAGTCATTAAAATGGATGTTACCAAGGAGTTTTTAACAATGCAGAGAAATGCTAAGGATGAAATCTTCGATGAAAAAGCAGGATATAAAAATTGCTCAACTGGGGTGATTCTTATTTTTGCAAAAAACATGTATCCAGGGAGAGAAGGACACACAACATTCGTGGGTGGTTTTTTGTTTTTTGGTTTTTTTTGCGGTACGCGGGCCTCTCACCGCTGCGGCCTCTCCCGCTGCGGAGCACAGGGTCCGGACGCGCAGGCTCAGCGGCCATGGCTCACGGGCCCAGCCGCTCATGTGGGATCTTCCCGGACCGGGGCACGAACTCGTGTCCCCTGCATCGGCAGGCGGACTCTCAACCACTGCACCACCAGGGAAGCCCCGAGGGTGGTTATTTCTAGGATGAGATCAAGGGCCCTTCTGATCCTCTTCTGGATTTTCTAAGCTTTGTGTAATGATCATGGCATTTCCCTTTGTATCAGGAATTTTCTTTTACTTTTACAATAGATTATTTACAGCATTGAAAAATGATTTTTTAAAAAGTCAAACTCACCAATACCAGATGGACATTTAGATACACTGATTATGCAGCCAAAACAAGTGATGTCTGTAGTTTTCAAAGGCTGGGGAAATCCTAATGATTAAAGTGGGATGGAAAAAGAAAATCTTCCAAGAGCCAATACTGGGTCAATTTTTAAAAAGAATCATCAGAGAAGGAAGCCAATAAATGAATACACAAATAATCCACACGGTTATCTCTGGGTAGAAGCACTATGGGTGAATTATATTGTCTTACCTACAGGTTACTGGATTTTCCCTATTTTCTATAAAGAACATTTATATATTTATTATTATGAAATATTTCTGGCATAAAAGCAAGCTTAGAGAAAAATTCAATACACAGCTATATACATACCACCTGTTAAAACATCATAACACATTACAGTGAGAGCCGGGGACGCCAGCCGTGTGCCCTCCCCATGGGCGCCCTCCCTCCCCCGAGGTAACTGCTGTCTGAAATGTGTGGGCCTTGTTCCAGCGAGTCTTGTACACATTTAAACCATCACTTTCTGGGTGCTCTCCTGCGTCTCCTGAGGGCCCCCAGGCCAGAACCAGTCACTCCCCAGCTGCCCTGTCCTCCTTGGTTGACCAAAGCCAATGTCAGGGACAGGCAAGAGAGAGGCTCCTGGGCCTGGAGGGGGCAGAGTGGACAGGAGCATCACCCCTGAGCACTGCTGTCCTTCCTCAGGGTGGACAGAACCCCCAGGAGGTGGGGACGTGGGCCCTGGACGGGGCTGGGGGTCAGAGGGTCATCCCTCTGGAAAGGAGAGGGAGGCAACATGACTCACCAGGGCCTCATCAGTCAGCAGCTGGGCGGCCATCCCTCCACTGCCCTCGGTGACCGGGAATGGCGGGCTCTGGTCATGGGGGACAAAGAGGGAGGCACGGTGAGAGACCAGGCCTTGGCCCACCTCAAAATGCACACAGAACAGACACACACATGCCCACAGAGGGGCAGAGAACAGGGACACGCACACATGTTAACAGCGAACATTCAGGGTGCTTACCGCCTGCAAAGCACTAGACCAACGCCTCTCACTTAATCCTCCTAACACTCCTGCAAGGTGGGCACTACTTCCACCGACCCCATTTCACCATATAGTTTCACTTATATGTGGAATCTAAAATACGACACAGGGCTTCCCTGGTGGCGCAGTGGTTGAGAGTCCTCCTGCCGATGCAGGGGACACGGGTTCGTGCCCTGGTCCGGGAGGATCCCACATGCTGCGGAGCGGCTGGGCCCCTGAGCCATGGCCGCTGAGCCTGTGCATCTGAAGCCTGGGCCCTGCAACGGGAGAGGCCACAACGGTGAGAGGCCCACGTACCACAAACAAACAAACAAACAAACAAACAAAAAAAACACAATAAAATACGACACAAATGAGCTTATCTATGAAACAGAAACAGACTCACAGACATAGAGAACAGACTTGTGGTTGCCAAGGGGGAG
>NC_041230.1:4015075-4082133 GCF_002837175.3 Physeter macrocephalus
TATAGAATGGATAAACAACAAGGTCCTCCTGTATAGCACAGGGAACTATATTCAATAGCCTGTAATAAACCACAAGAGAAAAGAATATGAAAAAGAATACATATATGTATAACTAAATTGCTTGCTGTACAGCAGAAATTAACACATTGTAAATCAACTATACTTCAATAAAAAAAGAATATTGTCAAATTAAATGTTGGTCCCTATAAACTTTAAACAGTGAAATTTCAAATTAAAAAGCAATATAATTATTTAAAAAAAGAAGCCCCGCTGTACATCACAAAGGATCACACAGGTATGGGCTTGTGTCCCCACCACTTCACGTCTGCAAACGCCACAGCAGAGTGCCTGGCCCGCAGCAAGCCCTCCGCAAAAACATCCTCCAGCTTAAAACTCTCCGGTGGCTTCCCACAGCCTTACAAATCAGCCACCGTCTTCACCGCTGCCCACATGGCCCTTATAGTCTGCCCCAAGGGTCTTCCCCCTCCCACTCCACTCCCCTCTCAAACACTTGGCCCCAGGTACACTGGCCTTCGAATCTGCTGCTTCCTCTGCCAGAAATGCTCTTCCCCTGGCTGGCTCCTTCTCACTGTCAGCTCAAATGTCACCTCCATGGAGAAGTCTCCCACTCCCAGGGCCCTGAGCTCAAGTAGCAACCAACGCCCACCCCTGCCATCTTCTTATAGCCCACATCATTGTTGACAACTGTCTCTTTAAAAAGTTTTCAAGTTCATCATCTGTCTTCCCTTCACAAGAATGCAAGCCCCCGGGGAGCAGAGATGATCATTTTTGGATTGTGTTTCCAGCATCTAGGATAACAGCCAGAGGTACCCAAACATAGAGCTGAGTGAATGAATAAGCCAACTTCTATCACTGGCAAAGATGCAAAGAAATGGGTCTCCCACACACAGCTGAAGGAACGGGAGTCACTCAACATTTCTGGAGAGTGAGCTGGCAAAACACGAACGCCATAACCCAGCAGCCTGGTTCCCGGGACTCTGCCCATAGCAACAAAAACTCCATGTAAAAGGTTATCCATGGAAAAAAGATGTTTATTATAGCACTGTTCCTAGAATCCAACCAAACCAACAAACACCCAAAAAAAACAGAAACAAAATATAAGTATCCATCAGCAAAGAAATGTTGAATAAATGGCGGGGCATCCATTGTGTGAAATATCAGGTCTCCTTAGAAAACAGGAGTGGGTTCTGCATCTGCTGACATATATATTTGTGATGTCATAATGAGAAAAGCAAGTTACTTGGTTTTATACCTAACTTTAACCCCTCTGTATAAAAATGAGCCAGCACATGTGGGTGTGTTTCTGTAGGTGTTTCTGAGCCTGGGAAAGGCCTGGGGAAGGCCATGGAATGATGGACACCAGATGGAGCCTCGAGGGGTTGGAGGGGGAATGGGAAGGGGGAGTTATTAATTTTTTTTCTTTATATTCCTTTGATTGTTTCCCTGGGTGAGTGACTTCATATTAATGTCATAATTTTTTAAACAGAATTTAATTTTTTAAAGAGTATTCTTTCTGGACTGGCAATCTCCATCTGACTTCCATCTCTACACTGTGAGGTCAACAACACTGGCTTTGGCCGGACGTGGACATGACCAGAGCCGACTTACCCATGAGGCACAGCGAGCCCAAAGCCCCTGATACCTGTAGGGGCCCACAAGAATGTCTTAATTTAAGATCATTAAAAAAAAAAAACATGACTCTAATCTGGCCTGGATTATATTTGTCTTCATATCAATGTAATCACAAACTATAATTTTTTTTTTCATGAAAAAAGGAGCCCATGAAGGCGACGAAGGCACAGAGGCCCTGGAAGTGACATGCTCTGGGCTGGTGACTGTTGAACCCATGTGGCCTGAGATCTATGTGGCTACAAAGCTGGTGGCTACTTCCCTCCTCTCCTTCCTTGAGTCTTCTGGCATTTCCTTCCTTCCATTGTTTCTAAGGGTAAAATTCCCATGAGGGAAAAAATCCTGCAACTCAGTGTCAGATGAGCCAAAAGGAAGAAAGGATTTCCCATTTGTCTGGGGGTTAAGTGTGGGGTCTCTGGAACCCAGATGCCTGGGTATAGAGTTGGGTCATTCACTTAAGTCTCTGAGCCTCGGCTTCCCCATGTATAAAATGGGGATGATAAGGTCCCTACCTTGGAATTACTGGGAGGCTTATAAATGAAGTAGTCCCAGCAAAGTGCCCAGAACAGCACTTTGAGGGCCCAATACACATCCTCTGAACAAATCAACCCCGGGTCAGGAGGGGGTAGGGGACTCTGACCCTCCTTTAAGAAGGTCCTGTGGAAGGCAAGAGAAGAAGCCTCAGCCCCACATCCTGTCACCCACACACTTCCTGCCCCCACAACCCTCCAGAGCCTTCTATGAGCCGGACAAGGCTCTGAGGGGCAGGAAGGAGCTGGGGAATCTGGGGGCCCCAGGCCAGGAGACCTGCAGGACAAGAAGGGAGGTAGCTCTGCTAGGCCTGCCTGTCCAAGCGTTCAGTTTTTCCACACATGCTTTTAGGAGGGTCGCACCCAGATGCACTCGCATACAAACACCCAGAAAGGCCCAAAGACAGAGACACACAGGTGACACACACACACAGAGGTAGAGACACTGACGGGGCGGACTTCGGGAGAGACACACCCCGTGCTCACAGACACAGTCACACTAAGGGACACAGCTACAAAGTGAAAGACGAGACACAGGTGGACACCTGGATGACACCCTCACACAGAGACACCGTGGGCAGAAATAAAGGCAGACACACACATAACCAAGGATGTGGACATGGCGGTCACCCAGAGATACACTGCCCCCACCCCAACAGGGAAGGCAAAGACTAGACATAGAAGACACCCACAGAGACCAAGACCGGTAGGCGCACGAGCGCGTGCGCACCCCCGCCTCCTTCCCCGCCCCCCACTTACACTGATGCAAACACACACACATTCGCCTCCTTCCCCATTGCATCACATTAGGTCAGTACCAGCCTCCTCCCTCCACTCCTCTCCCCAGCCCTCTCTCTGAGCCAGCACTCCCCTCACCTGGGCCCTCACACCTTCTCCCTTCAGGGCCCACCTTCCCCTCAGTCCACACGCCCTCTCCCGGCGCGCACACCCTCCCCTCCTCCCTCAAGCCCCTCGCCTGGGCCCGCACACCCTCTCCCTTCAGTCCTCACACCTTCCCCTCAGGTCATTCACTTAAGTCTCTGAGCCTCGGCTTCCCCATGTATAAAATGGGGATGATAAGGTCCCTACCTTGGAATTACTGGGAGGCTTATAAATGAAGTAGTCCCAGCAAAGTGCCCAGAACAGCACTTTGAGGGCCCAATACACATCCTCTGAACAAATCAACCCCGGGTCAGGAGGGGGTAGGGGACTCTGACCCTCCTTTAAGAAGGTCCTGTGGAAGGCAAGAGAAGAAGCCTCAGCCCCACATCCTGTCACCCACACACTTCCTGCCCCCACAACCCTCCAGAGCCTTCTATGAGCCGGACAAGGCTCTGAGGGGCAGGAAGGAGCTGGGGAATCTGGGGGCCCCAGGCCAGGAGACCTGCAGGACAAGAAGGGAGGTAGCTCTGCTAGGCCTGCCTGTCCAAGCGTTCAGTTTTTCCACACATGCTTTTAGGAGGGTCGCACCCAGATGCACTCGCATACAAACACCCAGAAAGGCCCAAAGACAGAGACACACAGGTGACACACACACACAGAGGTAGAGACACTGACGGGGCGGACTTCGGGAGAGACACACCCCGTGCTCACAGACACAGTCACACTAAGGGACACAGCTACAAAGTGAAAGACGAGACACAGGTGGACACCTGGATGACACCCTCACACAGAGACACCGTGGGCAGAAATAAAGGCAGACACACACATAACCAAGGATGTGGACATGGCGGTCACCCAGAGATACACTGCCCCCACCCCAACAGGGAAGGCAAAGACTAGACATAGAAGACACCCACAGAGACCAAGACCGGTAGGCGCACGAGCGCGTGCGCACCCCCGCCTCCTTCCCCGCCCCCCACTTACACTGATGCAAACACACACACATTCGCCTCCTTCCCCATTGCATCACATTAGGTCAGTACCAGCCTCCTCCCTCCACTCCTCTCCCCAGCCCTCTCTCTGAGCCAGCACTCCCCTCACCTGGGCCCTCACACCTTCTCCCTTCAGGGCCCACCTTCCCCTCAGTCCACACGCCCTCTCCCGGCGCGCACACCCTCCCCTCCTCCCTCAAGCCCCTCGCCTGGGCCCGCACACCCTCTCCCTTCAGTCCTCACACCTTCCCCTCAGTCCGTACACCCTCTTGCTGCCCGCACACCCTCCCCTCCGCCCTCATGCCCCTCACCTGAGCCCGTACACCTTCCCCTCAGCCCTCTCGCCTGTGACCTCACGACCCCTCTCCTCAGTCAGCATGCCCCCTCCCGAGCCCGCCCCCGCCCCGCTCTGCCCTGCCCTGCCCCTGGCCAGACTCACCAGCGCGGGTCGGTCTGTACAACGACGGGCGCCCTACGCCCTCCAGGCCGCACTGCGCCTGCGCAGAAGGGCGGACTACACTTCCCAGAAGCCCGCGCGCCTCCGCCTCCGCTCAGGCCTTCCCGCCCGCGGAGCCGAATGGAGCCGAGCGGAGCCGAATGGAGCCGAGCGGACCCGAACCTACCCGAGACCCGACCGCGCCCCTCCAGCTCCCAGAGGTCCCCGCGGTACCGGAACCGCAGCCGCAGGGGTTGGGGGTGCGGGGGGTGTAGTATTGAGGGATGGGAGGGGAGGAGGAAGAGTGGGGGGAGGAGGAAGAGTGAAGGGAGAGAGGAGATGGGGGGAAAGGGAAGGGGGAGAAGAGAGAGATGGGGGAGAGGTAGGAGGGGAGGGGGGATTGCTTAGGGAGGAAGGTGGGTGAGGGAGGAGGGAGAATTCCAGAAAGGGAGGGGGCGTGGGTGGAGGTGGAGAAAGGAGGCTGTGGCCCACCTTCTGCAGACTTCTGGGCTGGACTGAGGGAGAATCCTGGGCAATTTTGTTGAGCGTGATAATCATGCTGAATTGTAGAAAATTTGTAAAGCATAGAGATACAAACCAGAAAATAATAAGAAAAAAAAGTATTCACTCTTCTTAGAGTTTCCTACGTGCCAGCTGCTGTTTTGGGCGTTTTATGACTTAGGAACGTATCTAATCCTCACAACCATGCTGCTTTCCAGATGAGGACAGTGGTGCCGACAAAAGAGGTGGCACAAGGGGACAGTGGGGGAGCTGGGGTAGGAACCAGGGCTCCTGGCTGGGCCTGTTACACCATAAACCACAAAGCCAAGTCCGAAAGCATTTGCTGAATGTCTCAGTGGCCACAGAAATGTAAACAGCAGCTAGTCTTTTTTTTTTTTTTTTAATTACAGTATAGTTGATTTACAATGTTGTGTTAGTTTCAGGTGTACAGCAAAGTGAATCAGTTATACATATACCTATATCCACTCTGCATTTAGATTCTTTTCCCATACAGGTTATTACAGAGTATTGAGTAGAGTTCCCTGTGCTATACAATAGGTCCTTGCTAGTTATATATATAGTAGTGAAACAGAGGCTAGTCTTAAGGGGTGATTAATGACTTTAAATAGGTTGAGACAAATGTAGGTTCACCTGTAGTTGTAAAAAATATAGAAACCACCGAGAGAGATCCAGTGTACCCTTTATCTGGTTCCCCCAAGGGTGAGTGAAGTCTTGTGTTACCAAACCAGGTTCACTTGCCCAAGGCACAGCAAAAAGTCAAGGTTTGCAACAAAGCAAAGGTTTATTCAGAGGCAGCCCAGCGAGGAGATGGGAAAACATCTCAGATCCACCTCCCTGAGGCGAGGGGGGTGAGATATTTATGGGTTAAAGAAGCAAGGTGATTTTAGGCATAGGAAAAGGTATTGGCGGTAGGGAAAAGGTGAGGTAATCTGTGTTCTGTGCAGGCAAATCTGAGTTACATGCTTCCTCATGGGATGCAAGTCCCAAAATGGAGGCGCTTAGTATGATCTGAGGGAGGAGTTTTTGGCCCCCTGATGTCAAAAGTTTGTTCATCAGACACATCAGGCCTTTGTAAAGGCCCAGGTGTAGGGTCAGTGGTCCCAACCAGTCTTAACTGGCTTGAGCTTGAACTGGACACAGCTCAGTCCAAGTTCCTGGAAAACGACTTGGGCAAACGTCTTACTGTATAGGTTACGTGTGGCTTGGAGCACATGCAAATCTTCTGTAGCAAAAATTAAAGTGAGCTTGATCAGTGAAGGCTGGTTACAAGTGGAGGTGGTTTTAACGAGCTGTAAGACAAGGTCAAGAATTTCTGTTAGGGGCTTCCCTGGTGGCGCAGTGGTTGAGAATCCGCTTGTCAGTGCAGGGGACACGGGTTTGATCCCTGGCCCGGGAAGATCCCACATGCCACAGAGCAACAAGCCTGTGTGCTACAGCTACTGAGCCTCTACTCTAGAGCCCGTGAGCCACAACTACTGAGCCCACATGCCATAACTACTGAAGCCCACGCGCCTAGAGCTCGTGCTCTGCAACGAGAAGCCACGGCAATGAGAAGCCCGTGCGCCGTAACTAGATAAAGCCCATGTGCAGCAACAAAGACACAACGCAGCCAAAAATAAATAAATAAATTTATTTTTAAAAAGAAGAATTTGTTAGTCACCAGTTTCTGTTAACCCTATAGGGCACGGTTTCACTTGCAAAGTCACAAGTAGGATAGAGACATGAATACTGTCAAGATACAGAACGTTTCCGTCACCACTAGGATCCCTCAGGTTGCCCTTTCATAGCCACACCCACTTTCCTCCATACCCCATCCTTCCTTAACCCTTGACTATCGCTAATTTTTTCTCCACAATTTTGTCATTTCAAAAATGTTATATCAATAGGCATTTTTTTTTCATTCAGCGTAATTCTCTGGAGATTTATCTAAGTTGTTAATTTGTATCAATAGTTCATTACTTTACTACTGAGTGGTAATCCATGGTAGGGATTTACCACAGTTTGGCTACCACATCTGGGATGTTTCCAGTTTGGGGCTACTCCAGTTACAATTTTCTTTTCATTTCGGTAGGAACACCTAAGATCTACCCTCATAACAAAATTTTAAGTGTACAATACAGTATTGTTAACTAGAGGCAAGATGTACAGAACACTAGAACTTAATCACCTTGCCTAAATGAAACTTTATACCTGTTGACCAGTAACTCCCCATTTCCCCTTCCCTCAAGACCCTGGCAACCACCATTATACTCTCTGCTTCCATGTGTTTGACTATTTTAGATACCTCATATAAACGCAGTATTTGTCCTTCTGCATCTGGCTTATCTCAGCACAATGTCCTCAAGCTTCACCCATGTTGTGGCATATGGCATAATTTCCTTCTTTTTTAAGGTTGAAGGATATTACATTTTATGTGTATACCATTTTCTTTATCCGTTGATTCACTGATGGACATTTAGGTTGCTTCCACATCTCAGCTATTGTGAATAATGCTGCAGTGAACAATGGAGTGCAAATCATCTATTTGAGATCCTGACTTTCGAATACCCAGAAGCGAGAAGTGAGATCATTAGGTATTTCTAATTTTTTTCGGAGGAAACTCCATACTGTTTTCCATAGTGGCTGCACCATTTTACATTCCCATCAGTAGGGTACAAAAGTTCTGATTTCTCCACACCCTCTTCAATTTTTTTTAAAAAATAATATTCATTCTAATAGGTGTGTGGTGATATCTCAGTGTGGTTTAGATTTGCATCTCCCTGATGATTAGTGATGCTCTTTACCTTTTCATGTACCTGCTGGCCATTTGTATGTCTTTTTGGAGAAATGTCTATTCTATTCAAGTCCTTTGCCCATTTAAAATTATTTTATCTTTTGCTATTGAGTTGCAGGGGCTCCTTACATATTTTGGATATTAACCCCTTATCAGATATTTGGTTTGCAAATATTTTCTCCCATTTCACAGGTTGCCCTCCTACTATTAATTGTTCCTTATTACAGGGTTTCGTGTGAACCTAAATCTTCATTTCTCTGGGATAAATGCCCAGGAGTATTTATGACCTACTATTTCTAGGTCATATGGTATTGCATTTTTAGTTTAGTTTTTTTTTCTTAAACAAACTGCCAAACTGTTTTTCAGAGTGGCCGTACCATTTATATTCCTACCAGCAATTTATGAGGTATCCAGTTTCTCCAAATCCTTGCCGATATTGGATGTTGCCATTATACGTATACATATTTTATTTTAGCCATTCTGATAAGCGTGTAGTGATATCTCATTATGGGTTTCTTGTTTTGTTTTGGTTTTGTTTTTACTAATGACTTTACTTTTTAGAACAGTTTTAGGTTTACAGAAAAATTGAGCAGATTGTACAGAGTTCTGACACACCCACCTCCCTGCACCCAATTTCCCCATTAGTAAACGCTTGCATTAATGTGGAACATTTGTTACAATTAATGAACTGATATTGATACATTATTACTAACAAAACCCCATAGCTTACATTAAGGTTGCTCTTTGTGTTGTACACTTCTGTGGGTTTTGGCAAATGCATAATAATATGTATCCACCATTACAGTAGCATATATTTCAGTGCCCTAAAAATGTCCTGCGGTGCACCTGTTTGTCCTCCTCCATCTTCATGAACCCGGTATTTTTTCTATCTGCATAGTTTTGTCTTTTCCAGAATGTCACAGAGTTGGAATCAGACAATATATAGCCTTCTTCAGAATGGCTTCTTTCACTTAGCATTTAATATGAACTTAAAGTTCTCCATTTTTTTAGCTCATTTCTTTTTTAAAAAAATTAATTTATTTTTATTTTAGGCTGCATTGGGTCTTCGTTGCTACACGCAGGTTTTCTCTAGTTGCAACGAGCCGGGGCTACTCTTCTTGCGGTGCGCGGGCCTCTCATTGTGGTGGCTTCTCTTGTTGTGGAGCATGGGCTCCAGGCGCACAGGCTTCAGTAGTTGTGGCATGTGGGCTTCAGTAATTGTGGCTCACGGGCTCTAGAGCAGAGGCTTGGTAGTTGTGGCGCACGGGCTTAGTTTAGATGCTCTGTGGCATGTGGGATCTTCCGGGACCAGGGCTCGAACCCGTGTCCGCTGCATTGGCAGGCGGATTCTTACCCACTGCACCACCAGGGAAGCCCCTGGCTCATTTCTTTTTATCACTAAGTAATCATCTATTGGTTGTGCTGCAGTATGTTTATCCATTTGCCTCCTGAAGGACATCTCATCCACTTTCATAAAACTGCTGTAAGCACCCACATGCAGCTTTCTGTGTTTTCAATTCATTTGAGCTAATACCTAGAAGTATGGTTGCTGGACAGTGTTTAGCCTTGTAAGAAGCTGCCAAACTGTCTCCCAAAGAGCCTTGGTCTCCAGACCCTTGTTCTTCTTGTTAGACTTATTGAGGCGACATTTTCAGGATATCTAAATTTTAGTTCCCCAAAGAAGGAAATACTCAAGATTAAAAAAAAAAGTTTCAATGGGTAAGTTTACATAATTGATTGATTTTTATGGACCCCCCCCAAAAGCCCTACATCTGTATTATACATTTTCTAAACAAGATGTGCTTTCTAAATTATTCCGACTCTTTGATGTTCACATTCGTTTTAAGCCACTTATGCCTACTTAACTTGTCGAGTCACATCTTCTCCCTTTTGATCACCTTTCCTTTAAAATTATTCAGAATTTGATTAAAGTCTCTCACTTCCTCTGAAAACACTGTATCTTAAAATGACAACAATGGTATAGAATCTCAGGAATACTGGCTAGAAGAAATCCTCAGCGGTGCTAGTCCCAATCTGAGTTACTCTGGATCGTCTGTAAATCAGACTGTCTCCTTTTGGGAACTGTATTCAAAATGTTTAGTAACAACTGCGGCCCACAGATGACCACTCACTGGCCTTATGAGGAATGTTCCAGAATGATCCATGAGGTACATGCACGCTGAGTTCTAGGCTCCTTGGATACAAGGAGCACAAACACTTCCTGTGAAGGCCATATCTGGAGCGAGCGGTGGGAATTTTTCCTGCTGTAATCTAGAAATGTTGATTCCCTCAACTTACCATATGGCTCCTTGTCATCTCCAGGCCAACTTCCTATAAAGGTCAAGGTCAGTTCTTCTGGGGCTAAATTGCCAGAAACTTTTCTCAATTGTTACTGTAACTTCTCTCTAGTACCTCTGATGTCTCTCCCTCTTCTTATAAGGCTACCAGTTCTATCAGATTAGGGCCCCACCCTTATCACTTCATTTAACCGTAATTCCCTCCCCCAAAGCTGTCTCTCTCCATATACAGTCACATTGGTGTTTAGGGCTTCAATATGTGAATTTGGGGGTGGGAGCGATACAATTCAGACCTTACAACCACTCTACAACAAAATACAGGATTTAACCAGCATCCCACCTTAGCAACCCATAAAAGGAGTCTCTCAATTTGGTTTTAAGCAATCTTAGCCCTATGACTTCAAACAGTATAAGACATCTTTCAACAATATCATACAAAGACCCTTAGTTGCTAGTAGTTCAGAAAGTTCAAGATTTGAGTTTTAAATTACCCAAAACAGTTAGCTACCGGCATCATAGACACTCTTTAGACTTGGCATTCCTCTTCCTCTTGAAACTGTCATTATTCAGGACCCTAGACCTCTATTCACCTCAGGCGACTACAACTAATAATAATTCACTTGGGTGTTTGCCCAGTGCACACCATGAGTTGTTACTTTCCTAGGCTAGGAAAGAAACAGGAGTCTCACCTGCCCCATCTCACCCAAACACCAATCCCTAACACCTCCAATATTCCAAAGATTCTATTGCCTATTACATAATCTTCATACCAAACTCTGACTTGGTTAAGTTCTTTAATTGCAAGCAAACAAGCAGAAAATGAAGTAATGAGAGAATGGTAAGTCGTTTAAGGAACTGCAGCCTTGGAAAGCACAAAAACTAGGGTGGCTCCAAAGATCACAACCACAAGGGCACCAGCATCATCCCTTTAGGGAACAGATCCTTCTCCCTTTCAAGCTCCAGAGAGAATCTGATTGACTAGGTCCCTCAGAATTGTAAGACAGGGTATGGCCAGTTACTCAAAGGAAAAGAGAGAGTGTAGACAAAAGAAGGAGGCAAGGACTTCTCTGGTGGCACAGTTGGTTAAGAATCCGCCTGACGGACTTCCCTGGTGGAGCAGTGGTTGAGAGTCGCCTGCCGATGCAGGGGACACGGGTTCGTGCCCCGGTCCGGGAAGATCCCACATGCCGCGGAGCAACTAAGCCCGTGCGCCACAACTACGGAGACTGCGCTCTAGAGCCTACGAGCCACAACTACTGAGCTTGCATGCTATAACTACTGAAGCTCGCGCACCGAGAGCCCACGCTCTGCAACAAGAGAAGCCACCGCAATGAGAAGCCCACGCACTACAATGAGTTGCCCCCGCTTGCCTCAACTAGAGAAAGCCCGAGCGCAGCAACTAAGACCCAACGCAGCCAGAAATAAATAAAATTTTTTTTAAAAAGAATAAGAAGACTTGGAAATCTGGGCAGAGGAAAACAGAAAAACATGTATCATGGGTTTTATTTTTGATATTATGTTATGAATTTATACTAGAATACAGGTCTGAAAAAATTCATTTAATATAGCACAACTATCTTTTATGGCTATAAACACATATATAGTTTTTCAACAGCTGCGTGTAATTCTATTGAAAGAATACAACATAATTAACTTACCCATTTGCCCATTACCCTAAGTTCCTAAGAGTTTATCACTAAAAATGTTTCCCATTATACATTTACCTGCCTGTGTACACTTTGGTTTCTGAGAAATATTGATTCGAATGGTCTATACATACAGAAATTTATATAACAATGGAACTGTCTTGTTTTTCACACATTCACCAAAACTGGATATTATCACTCTTCTGTGATTTAAAATCAATCTATTGGGGGAAAAAGTCAATATATCATCACTTTATTTTGCATTGCCTTGATTACTAATGATAGTGGGTAATTTTCCTTAGCTGTTTTTATTTCATCTTTAAAGAGGCTGTTAGCTCTGTCCATTTTTCTGAGTTGCAGATGCTACTATTACTGATTTGTAAGAGTGCTTTAAATATCAGGGATTATTGCCCTTTGTCATATTTGTTGCAAACATTTTCTTTCAGTCTCTCATTTATGTTAACTTTTATGTTTTCCACACAGACGTGTTACTCAGTTTAATGTCAGCTCCTGGGTTATGTGTAATGCTTAAGAAGGTCTGCCTCAAGCCAAGGTTCTAGAAATATTCTAAATTTTTCTTGTACTTTAATATTGTACCTCTAGATCTCTAATCTGTTGGAACTTCATCAGTGTGCAAAGTATAGATCTATGTCTTTCCAGAGAGCTAACTGTCCCAAGGCCATCTGATCAATCCATCTTTGCCCCACTGAAATGAAAAATCCTTTTTATCATATATAAGGGCAGTCAAAACCCCCTACACGCTCTGGATAAGACCGTCCATCTCCTAGCCTTGATACCGAAGTAAAGAGGAAGCCCCAAAGCTCCATTTTCCAGTGTCCTCTGGATAAGAGCTCCCATCACATGGCCACAGGCAGCAACCAAGAGGAAACCCAAGAGCTCTGGGTACTCCAGGTACCTTCAGGTGTAGGAGGTGCTCCAGGTAAGTATTCTCCTCTAGGTGTAAGAGTATCTACTAAAGGGCAGGGGATCTCGTTTTGGGTGATGAAAATGTTCTAAAATTAACTGTGGTGATGGTTGCACAACTCTGAACATACTAGTCATTGAATCATATCTTTTTTTTTTTTTTTTTTTTGGCTGTGCCGCATGGCTTGCAGGATCTTAGTTCCCTGATCAGGGACTGAACCCAGGCCATGGCAATGAGAGTGCCGAGTCCTAACCACTGGACCACCAGGGAATTCCCTGAATCATATACTTTAAGTGGGCAAATTGTATGGTATGTGAATTATCTCAATAAGACCGCTACCAAAACCAAACCAAACCCCAAACTAGTTCTTCCCTAGTCCCTTGGTTCTAATGCCCATATGTTCTGGGGGAGTAAAGCACTCCCTCCCAGCACTCCCTGGCTCCCTCTTTAGATCATTTCTCATCATATACAAGTATGTACATGTCACATACTTACTATATAGTATTTCAATTTTTAGTTTGTCTTCTCCCACTAGATCTGTAAAGAAAAATGTTTTTGTACATTTTGCACCTTGCTGTATCCCCAGCACCTAAAACAATGCCTGGAACATTAGTAAATGCTCCATTAATTTAATGTTAATTTAATGATTACTACAGTACTACACTCTTTGCTATATCACAGTACTATCTAGATGGTCAAAATGAGCTTGTCAACTTAAAAACACATAGGGACTTTTTTTGGACTATCAATGAATTTACGTATTTACCTTGGGGAGAAATATTTTTGCCAGACTGAGTCTGTCTATACAGAGACGTCTAGCTTTTCATTTACTCTGTTTTTTAATATTTAAAAAATATTTAACTTTTAACATCCACATTCATAAGCCAACTGCAATATATATGTTTTCCTGTTTTGGTATTAAGTCTTGTCAGTCTCATAGAACAAGATGGGAAGCTTTACTGTATTTATTTTATGCTCTAGAACAATGAAATATCACAGGGCTTGTTTGTGATGCTTTTCCACAGGTGAAAGTGTTGAACTACCTTTTGTAGTTTATTTCATGGCTATTAACCTATTCAAGTTTTCTAGCTTGTTCATTTTTGTTCATTTTTAATACTACCCCCTAGTTAGTCCTACATTCTACCTTTTGTTCTAATTGGCCTACTATCACTTGTAAGTGCCAGGTGAGGTGAGACTCTCTCATCAACAATGCTAGACGTCATTATATTTATTCACAGAGGGAGGTGCAAGTCACCATGTTACCCTGTATATCATACAATCTTTCAATTCTGAATGTGTTCATTTTTCCTACCTACTAGGAGAATAAAGACTTCTCTGTCTACTCTAAAATTTGTAGGCCTCTTAGTCTTGACCTACTGGTTCATTACACTTGCAGCTGAACATAACTGTAAGGAAAACTCTACTTTAATAGCATTAATTATAAGCCCAGGAAGGCATGCTAAACCCTTTAAGTGGATTATCTAACATATTTTTCAAAACAAGTGTTTCAAATGGAAAAGTAACATGAATATAGTTCTTTATTTTTAAAAGATTAAACTGGCTACAGTGCTAAAAATGCACTTGAGGGAAGCAAGAGGGAAAATGGTTGCAACGCTATGCAGAAATCCAAACGAGATGGATGCATCTTTGACCATGATAATGGCATGAGCTGGAAAGAAGTGGATAGACAGATTTAGAATATTGAAGCTAGATGACCTGGTGGTATGCAGGTGAAGAGGAGGGAATAATTGAGGATGACTCTCCAGTATGAATTCGCTGATGGTGAGCAAGGTGTACACTCTGCCTAAAGGCTTTTCCACATTCTTTACATTCATAGGGCCTTTCTCCAGTATGAATTCTCCTATGCAGAGTCAGATGGGCAATCTGGCTGAAGGCTTTGCTGCATTCCTTACACTCATACGGTTTCTCTCCTGTGTGAATTCTCTGATGCAGAGTAAGGGATTTACGATGGCTAAAGGCTTTCCCACAGATGTTACATTCGTAAGGTTTCTCGCCTGTGTGACACCTTTGGTGACAGATCAGGGATGCCCTCTGTCTGAATGCCTTCCCACATTCAAGACATGCGTACGGTCTTTTGCCAGAGTGGAGCCTCTGATGTTGAACAAGATAGGAGCCATCACTAAAGGCCTTCCCACATTCAATACATTCATAAGGCTTCTCGCCAGTATGAACTCGTTGGTGTTGAATAAGGTGTGCAATTTGACTGAAGGCCTTCCCACATTCCTTACATTCGTATGGTTTCTCTCCAGTGTGTACTTTCTGATGTTGTGCAAGGTGTGCATTCTGGCTGAAGGCTTTGCTGCACTCCTTACATTCATAAGGTTTCTCCCCAGTATGAATTCTCTGATGATGGGCAAGGTGCGTGCTCTGCCGAAAAGCTTTCCCACATTCCTTACATTCATAGGGTTTCTCTCCAGTATGAACTCTTTGATGAAGAGTGAGTGAGCCACGATGGCTAAAGGCTTTCTCACAGATATTACATTCATAGGGTTTCTCTCCTGTGTGAATTCTCTGATGGACAGTCAGGGATGAGCCATGGCTAAAAGCCTTCCCACACACGTTACATTTGTAAGGTCTCTCTCCAGTATGAATTCTCTTATGCTGAATAAGTCCTATATGATCAGTGAAAGCCTTCCCACAATCAATACAATCAAAGGGTTTCTCTCCAGTGTGACAATACCTCCGATGACGTATAAGAGAAGCATTCTGCCTGAAAGCTTTCCCACAGTCAATGCATTCATAGGGTCTTTTCCCAGAGTGAATCCTTCGATGATGAGCTAGAGATGAACAATCACTAAAAGCTTTCCCACATTCGATACATTCATAGGGTTTCTCTCCAGTATGAACCCTCTGGTGTTGAGCAAGATGTGCAAGCTGGCTGAAGGCTTTATGACACTGCTTACATTGATAAGGTTTCTCTCCAGTATGAACTCTCTGATGTTGAATGAGATGAGCATTCTGGCTGAAGGCTTTCCCACATTCAGTACATTCGAAGGGTTTTTCTCCTGTGTGGATTCTCTGATGTTGAGCAAGGTGGGCACTCTGGCTAAAGGCCTTCCCACATTCGATACATTCATAGGGTTTCTCTCCAGTATGAATTCTTTGATGAAGAGTAAGAGTTGAGATTTTGCTGAAGGTTTTCTCACAGTCATTACATTTCAAAAGTTTCTTTTCTCCATAGACTTGCTTGTGTTTTTTCACAAAGGAGTGTGCTTTTAAGCTTTTCTTATCTGTGTCAAAATTATATATTCTCTCTTCGATAGGAAATATCTGTTTTATATAAGATAATGTATTCAGATGAAAAACTGTCCCAGATTTGTTAGAGTGGTCTCCTTTCTCAATAAGGGTACCTATATGACTGATTGTCTCTTGCCTAAAATGTGTCTTCTGACTTACCAGCTCCCTCTCAAACAGGTCTTCACGTTTCCAGTTTTCCCCTAATGTGGAACATTCGAGGTCACAGCTTGTAAGTCTTTCCATTATCATTGCCTGGGACAATTTTTCCTCATAGATGTCCTGGTTTGGAGATAATTCCTTTCTCATCCACACATACTCCAAGTCTGAAAGATATTAAGAAAGCAAACGTCTCCTTTATTTAATGCCAAAAGAATGGAAACTTTCAAATGAAACCATGTGAATCAAAACAGTTGCTGAAGCCCACAAAGGTATGTGTTTTTGACAGTTCTTAAAGTTAGGCAGTGTGACCACCCTTGCATTTCTTGAATAAACCCTCCTTGGCTCTGGTATATTATTTCAACATGACTTTTTATTTAAGATATTACACCAATATTCATAATTGATTTTGTCTGTAATTTCCTTTTTTTGGATGCTGTTTTGCTAATATTTTGGTATCAAATGTTATGCTGTCTTCATAAACACATTTTTTATAGTTCTCCTTTTTATTCTCTGTCACGGAACACTTTAAACAATGTTGATATTGTTCCTTACAGGCTTTATAGAATTTATTTGTAAAACTATTTGGGGTTGTGGCTTATTTTCTTGGGGGAGGCAGTTCTTAGATGACTTTCAAAATTTCTTCAATGGTAACCAGTCTGTTTAAATTTTCTATCTCTGGTGTCAGTTGTGGTTATTATATTTTCGTAAAGTATCATCCATTTCATCCAAGTTTTCAAATTATTTACAGAGACTTGCATTCCAAAAATAGATCCGTATGATTCTCTTATGTACTTAGGCATCAGTGGTCATTTACCATTATTTCTTTTCTTGTATTTTCTTTCATTTGTCTGGATAGTTTATACATTTTATTGGTTTTCTAAAAAAGCCTATGTTGGATTTATTTTCATTAGATCTACTGTTCTCTGATTCATTTATTCCTACTTTTATCTCTAGCGGTATAAATCACTATATATAACTTATTTCAGTCTCCCTGAGATTCATTTTGTTCTTTTTCTAATATCTTGAATTGGAAGCTTAATTCATTTTTTAAAATTATTTATTAATGTACACCATTAGGGATATAAGTGACCTACCAACGTCCACTTCTAAAAACTTTGAGAACTGAAAGCAGGAAAAGGCCACACTACAGGCCACAGAATAAACTAACCTCCACACTTGAAGCTCATTTCCCTGCAATATATGTCTATAGGCTATTATCTGGCTTTCTAAACCAGAAAAACAGCTTTCAAGCATGATATGGAAAAAATTAATAAACTGAAGAAAATAACCTGAGTCACTTTCATATTGGTATCAAAAGATAATGTTTTGAATCTCAAGTGGATGAATTTTAAAATACAAATTTAAAAATAGATGAAGTCATAAAGTTAACAAGTTGTAGAACTAAAACCTTTCCAATTGAAGGGGGAAAAAAACATAAACAACAAAACAAAAAGAAACAACAATAAAAAATAAACACCAAAGAGAAAAATAATTAAAAGCAGAGAGAAGAACATAGCTATAATACTTGTTAACTTGGTAAGTCACATTTTAAAGAAAGGAAAATACTTAAACAAGTTTGAAAAGCTAAACACAAATCTGTCTAAAGAACTCAGAAATGTTGAAAGTCAGGAATGATTACAACAATACAGTACTTGAGAACTAGGTAAACAGCAATGGAACATAACAGAGTTCAGAAACAGACTGTGGTATTTATAGGAAATCACTAAAGGTAAAGTTGGTATGTCATACCAGTGGGGAAGAAAAGATCCACTTAAAAAATAGTGTTAGAGGGACTTCCCTCATGGTCCAGTGTTAAAGAATCCACCTTACAATGCAGGGGACACGGGTTCAATCCCTGGTCAGGGAACTAAGATCCCACATGCCACAGGGCAACGAAGCCCGCGTGCCACAACTACTGAGCTCACGCACCTCAACTAGAGAGCCTGCGTGCCACAAACTACAGAGGCCACATGCTCTGGAGCCCGCGTGCCACAACTACGGAGGCCACGCACCCTGGAGCCTGCGTGCCACAACTAGAGAGAGAAAACCCACACACCACAACTAGAGAGAAGCCCGCATGCCACAACAAAAGATCCTGCATGCCTCAATGAAGATCCCACGTGCTAGAAGAGCCTGCGTGCCGCAAACTGCAGAGCCCAAGTGCCCTGAAGCCTGAGCGCCACAACTAGAGAGAGAAAACCTGCGTGTCACAACTAGAGAGAAGCCTGTGAGCCACAAGGAAATATCCTGCATGCCTCAACAAAGATCCTGCATGCTGCAACTAAGACCTGATGCAGCCCAAAATAAATAAAATAAATAAATGATAAATAAAATCTTTAAAAAACATAGTGTTAGAACAAGAAGTTTCAATTTGAGAAGGACTTTGAGAGGTATTTTCCAGCAAATATTAGAGGGAAGAAACACCTTTAGGATAGTTTTCCCAGCTCTAGTTAACCTGCATTTACCTGGGGGCAGCCCTCTTGTTATCTCTCCTTTCATCATCCAGGGCTCTTTATCCTGCTCCAATAAGGAGATCACATCTGGTTTAGAAATGCAAAGACCTGCATATAAGAGGAAATAAGAAAATTAGCTATGCTGGGAATATTCCAGAGCTATGACAGTCTAAATGGTATTGAGAGAAGAGAAACATTGTAGGAAAATGCTGATAAAGTCATGAAAGGCTACTGAAGTGGAAAGACTCCTAGGGGGAGGTGGAAGGAGGAATATACTCTTACCCAATGAAGTCAGGTTCCTATAGTTCTCTAACATCACCTTCTTATACAAAGTCCTTTGAGCAAGATTCAGCCATTCCCACTCATCTTGGGAGAAGTCTATGGCTATATCCGTGAAAGACACTGAATCCTGAAACGACACAAATATAATTTTGCTCAATCAGTGTTCTTGCCCTGACTTAGCTGGCCTTAGGGTAAAGAGTTATGCTGTTCACATTCGGGAAAAAAAAATTGTTAACTGCCCTGGGAGGATCTAAATGATCAAGGTCATGTAGTTATTTACTGAAAAACTTTTCTGCCTGTATTTATATACATTAAGAAAAAAATATATATGAGCGATAACTCTCTGTTCTTGAAGCATTTTATGGTGTGAGAAGACATTCTCAAATAAAAAAGTGTTGACTGCATTCAAAACAGAATATCATCAAGCACTAAATTATTTTATCTATGTTAGGAGTTAGCTCACTTTCTACATGCAAAAACTAAAGAGCTCTGGGACTGCAACAGAAAGTTTCAAGGAATGAAGCTGACCTGATGAGTATGCCTTCAACCTCCACAATATATTCTAAGAAATCTTAGTGTTCTAGAGCTATTAAGAGGTATGCCTAAAAAGAATGAAAGAAAAAAATGCCCAGCACTATTACTTTGTTTTGAAAAACAAATATATTTAGGAGAGAACTCATTTGGCAAGTTATTTTTTGATAATCTGCTGAGAAGTATCAAGAGATGATATGAGGTAAGCACATGACAGGTAACCTGTGTTTTGTTACATGGGCTGAATTTCTAACCAACCAGGAAGTGAGGCCAGTTCTATGGTTGATGGCAGATTTTTCATTTCTTCCTTTCTTTTTTTTTTTTTTTTTTTTTTGTGATTTCACTTATACCAACATCTAAGAATGAGTTTTAAATAAAACCAGAGAAAAAGATTAGATTATTATTCCAAAGAATTCAGACTCTGTCACTTACTAGCTGGGTGATCTTTGCCAAGTCAATTAACTTCTGTGTGCTTCAAGATTTCCCTCCTAAAAAAATGGTAATAATTTTAGTACCTACCTCATGGTAGCACTGTGAGAATTAAATGAAGTAACAGGCACAGTACCTGGCTAAGTACTCAAGAATTTTTACCTATGAAAATTATGAAGGAGAGATGGGAAAGAAAGAAGAGCAGGAGGCCAGGAAGAGGTGAAACATTTGGTTTAGTATTTCAATAAACGTTTTACCTATATTTTATTTTACTAATTTCAGTATGCTATAGTAGTTAAGAACATGGTCTCTGAAGCCAGATCACCTATGTTCAAATCCTGTCCAGCTCAGCAAACCTAAGCTATTAGTTTTGGTTTCAACTGTTGAAGATACTTTAAATACCTCAAAAGAACAATCTATTGCATTTACATATAAATATTCACCATTTTTGTTGCACTTCCTTCATTCCTAATGTTCCAAATTCCCTTCTGATATAATTTCTAGTGGAAGAACTTCCTTTTGTAATTCTTTTAAAAATCTGTCTATGAATTTTCTTAGTGTTCATTCACAAGAAAAACTATTTCACCTTCTTGAGGCTATTTTTACTGGACATAGAATTCTGGGTTGACAGTTCTTTTCTTTGAGCACTTTTAAAAAGTTGTTCTACTTTTCTGACTTCTGACTTCCCTGGTTTCTGATGAGAAATCCACAGTTATCCAAATCACTGTTGTCCTGTATGTTAAGCACTGTTTTTCTCTGGCTGCTTTTGAAGTTTTTTTTCCTTGTCTTTAGTTTCAGCAGTCTGATTATAACATTTCTGGGTAGGGATTCCTCTGAGTTCATCACATTGGAGTTTGATGAGCTTTATAGACCCACATGTTTATGTCTTTCACTAAGTTGGTAATTTTTCAGCCATTATTTCTTCAAATATTTTTTCTATACTTCACTTTCTCCTCTTTTTTGGGGGACTTCAATGATAGAAATGTTAAACATTTTGGTATTGTCTTATAGGACCCTGAGGCTTTGTTCAATCTTTTTTCTCGCTGTTATTCAGATGAGATAGTTTCTGTTTCTCCTCAAGTTCACTAACTCTCTCCTCTGTCATCTCCATTGTGCCACTAGTCCATCCAGTGAGCTTATTTTGGTTACTATATTTTTCATTTCTTGTTCATATTTTCTATTTCTTTGCTGAGACTATCTTTCCACTTGTTTCAAGAATGTTCAACCTTACTTGTTGGAGCACTTTTATAACAGCTGCTTTAAAGTCTTTATCAGATAATTCCAACATCAGTGTCACATCAACGTTAGTATCCGGTGGTGGCCTTTTCCCCTACAAATTGAAATTTTCCTAGTTTTTCATTAGCTGAGTAATTTTGGATTATATTTCTGACATTCTGGATATTATGAGACTCTACGTCTTGTTTAAATTCTATGGAGAATGTTGGCTGATATTTTGTTCAGGCTGCAAGTTCTAACCAGCCTTCTGTGGGTGGTGGTTTCAACAGCAGTTCCATTTTCAACCCTGTGCAGTGATATTCACCTTTGTCCTACTTACGCACCAGTCAGTGGCCAGCCTGGTCTAAGGCCAGCCTGAGACCTTAGTTCATTCTCATAGACTATGGTATGTTCTTCAGGGTCAGATACATACATGAGCAGCTCAGAGTGAGCTGCTTAGGAGATCATAAACAACTTGATGTGGGTGACTTCCTCCCTCTCTGGGATCTCTCCAGTACTTTGTTTCCCAGGGGGCTCCCCTTTTTTGTTCTCTGGCCAGATAACTGGGCCTTATTTATTCCATTCCACTGTGCACTTACCACTTTAAAAGGGAGATTTCTGCTCCCCTCCCCCTCATTCTGAGCATTAGATCCCTTTCCCACTTCTTGAGTCTAAACTAGAAAGTTTCTCCTGCGGTTCTTTCTATCCATGCCAATGCCCACTTCTGAGTTCTGTGCTTGTTGAATCCATGTTAAGAGATACTGGGAGGAAAAAAAAAGGTAATCACACTGCAGGTTTGGTGGGACTTCACATTTTGGGCTTCTTTCCCAATCTGCCTGCTATGTACTTTTTAGAGACTTCAAATTGCTTCTTCATGAATTCTGGAGCATGCATGCTTCATGCTTGCATGCATCTCAGCTTTCAGTGGGAAAGACAGGTGGAATGTGCTTAGTCCATTACCCTGAACCAGGACTCTCCCAAATTCAGTGCAAAATGTTATTATTTTTAAAACTAATATTCCATTGGAAATATAAACATTCCAGATGTTCAGTGCTTCTTGTGCATTAAACATCATATTGTAGTTCTTCAGTAGCACATACAGCTAGTGCTTATTATGTGCCAAGTACTTTTCTAAATGCTTAAAATATATTGACGCATTAATACTCACAACAGTCCTATAAATTAGGTACTATTATTATTCCCACTTTACAGTTGAGGGAACTGAAATTAAGGTGATATGTCTAGTATATGGTGGAGCTAGAATTTGTACCCAGGCAGTTTGGTTCCAGAGTCCTTGTTACTAACCTTTATACCATACTCTGGCACTCTTAAAATATATTCTTCTGACCAATAACAATAATGCTTTTGTTTAAAATGTATATATGCTCTAACAAACAAGTTTCATTGGTAGTACATGTTCTGTGGCATTAAATCATTTTTTTTTTTAAAAAGGTACTTTGCTTTAAGTTGCTTATTGTGTCTTTGATGTAAAATAAAACAATTTTAATATTCTAAGTTGTTTTCATTTGATTAGATTTTAAAATTTATGTACCAATTTTTATAGTTTTATAATAAATTTGCTGGTGACACTTGTTCAGCAGTTTAATCAGAACATGAATTATAGTTCTTAAGGTTCTATTATTGCTCAATAAGATATTAATATTAAAAACATTCTGGAGTAGAGTAAGTGTGAGAAACTCTAATCTGCAAGAAATGAAAAATTAGGAATTTAGTCCAAAGAAATCAGAAATGAGGGCAAAAATTCAAATACAAGGATGATAACTGCAATGCTCTCTATTAAATAGTAAAATATTGGCAACAATTTACCTATGGAACAACAAAGGGCTGATTAAATAGATTATGGTATTCGTCCTAGAAAGAAAAAAGGATGTAGTACATTCCGTGGCATTTTAAGACACTATGGCTCCAGTCAAGTAGGGAGGGGAAATCTTTGTTTACTCTGGCGAAAATGTCACCCATCTCACCTGCGCCTGCAGATCTCCTCCACTTCCTTCAATATACAACTCAGAAATCCCTTCCTCTGTGACTCAAGCCCTCCCAATGCCTCCTCCTTCCAACAGTGAGTAAGACTGTGCAGGATTTCTCACGAAGGTGGCAAAAAGGACCTAAACTAAGCAGATTTCCTTCTGCCAGATTGTGGCCTATCACAGAGCTTCATCAGTACAGATGAAGGGGCACCATTTTGTAATTCACCCAAAGGCACTCATTCGGGCTATTAATGGCCCTTCCCCTCCACTCCACAGGAAGTCCACTCTCCACCTGCAGCACTGATCACACTTAAAAATAAATGTTTGCTACCTTTTCATTTCTCCAACAGATAGTAAGCTCTCTGAGAGCAAGGATGGGGATTTAGGGACTAGGCAAATCATGGCTCTCAAATCTCCTCTAAGGACTGTATTTCTGTATTGTCAGATACTTATGAGAAAAATGAGTACATGGGAAGGACTCACAGTGGGTCATTTCTTGAGTGAAGAATAAACACTGAATAGGAAAAAGAGGAAGCTCTGTAAGTGTATTGGGCTGTTTGAAGCTACCTATAGCCCCGTTACTCGTCAGAAAGAGAGGGAATAGAAGACAGGCCCCAAAGTGGGACAATTTTCAGAAGGAAACAAACATTACCAAATCCTGAAAAGCAAGGGAATACTAACCAGGGACATGGCTTTAAGAAGTTCAATTCCCATCACCTTCTCCTTTTCCTGGCTCCTCATGTGGAGAAGGGCTTCATCCTGAGAGGGCACAGCTGGGAGGAAGAGAAAGGAACGGTGAGAGACTCTAGTGAGAGACTCTAGGAATGGTGAGTAGCTCGAATAATCACAACCTAGAAACTTTTCCCTTCAGCTCCCTCTGTTCTCACTCCCCTATTCCTACTCCACCCTCCTCTCACAGTCCAGGCACTCCCTGGGAAACCTATAATTTACAGCTGGGGTTCTGCTCTGCTCTGGATTTTCAGGCTGAGGACAATCTCTCTCTTGCTCAAAGCCACCCACTCATTAACAACAGAGATGTATTAGGCGTGCTGCATATATTCATACTCTGATGTGACCTTCACGACCTTCAATGAAAATAGGGAATATTGTCACTGTTTCATACGTGAAAGCTCTGGGAAGTGAAGTCTTTTGCACAAGTCACACAGCTTGTAAATAATGGAGCACAGTCATCAACCTGTCTGCGTGACTCTACCACCCAAGTTACACGCTCAAGCAGACACCAGAATATAACAGAAAAAACACCTCATGTGCAACTAACTACTCAGGACTTATAAAGAGTATATGAGACTTGAAAAAAGCCATCTGCCCCAGAAAGAGGTATTACCTTTGTTACAACAGAGTCCATGTGGCTTACAGATAACTGGACCAAAAAACCGTCAGGAGACCCAGGCTCTCCTTTTGCTTTCTGACAAACTATAGCTCTGAAGTCCCCGGCCACCTCACCCCAACCCCACCCCCCAGCCCAGTTTCTTCAATCAGGAAGAGGATAAAAATATCTGACTCAATTCTGGTTTCTTTCCACTAAACTCCACTGCTTTTTCAAAGCATTATTATAATGATGAATATAAGAATGAACACTTACGGAGCACTAGTTACTATGTGACAGGGACTACACGAAGTGCTTTACAGATAAGAGCTCACTTAATCCTTGTAACAGTCCTATGAGGTACAGAATATCATCTTCATTTTACATAACAAACTGGGTCAGAAAGTTTAAGAAAAAAAAAACTTGCTCAGTGGAGGTCTTGGGATCTGAACTCTTAGGGTCAGCTTCTTCAACTGTCAAAAGTGGTTAAGAATACCCACCTCAAGGGGATTACATGAGGGCCAGTACAGAGGGGGACTCTGGAGTCAGCCTGTCCTGGATGTGAATCTTGGCTCCTCCACTTACTAGTGATTACTTGTCCTCTCTATACGTCAGTGTTCTCATCTATGAAAAGGAGATAAAGATAGTTTCCACCTCATAATGTTGTGAGGTTTGGTGTTAACATACCCAAAAGGTCTTAGAACTGTGTCTGGGCCACAGTAAGCACTCAGTAAACATTACCTATTGTTACTGCATGCAGTAAAACAAGGAAAGAACAATAGGGCTATGAGTAGTGCTTCTTTCCCCTCTCTCTCTCTTTACTCACTCTGGCTGGGGTGGGGGGCGGGTAGCGGGAGACAGAGAAGTGTGAGATAGAAATGGGGGAGTATTTTTGTTCATCTACTAAAAGGTGACCTAAGCCATGGAAAGGCTAGGATCCCTCAGCACTTCCAGACGAAGCTGTGAATCTCGCCTTCCTCCCAAGTCCCATCCCACAGTGATAATATAGGACAGGACTCTAACAGGTTAAAAAATAAAAATATTAAATACTGAGGTCCTCCTTGAAGAGCAGCACAGCACTCAGAGGTAATGATCTAATGGGGAATGCTCTCTCCCCTGGGTCCTTGGAGATACGCAGACAGACATGGAAGGGGAGTGTCTGGTTAGGAGGCTCTGGGCAAGTCAAGACCCCTCCCTGAATTCAGCTCCACACTCTGGCCCGAGGTGACCGTCCAAATCTTTGGACTTCTGGGTTCACCAGGCTCTTAGGCCAGGGACGTCCTCCTCCAGCACTTGGGCCCAGGAACAGCACCCCCAAACCTTAATTTTCACTCTTGAAGCCGTACCGAGGCCCTCTGCCACTCTTACTTCCATACTTAGTCCCGTGGACGTGTGTAGTGTCCCGACTTCCACACCCCCCAGGCGGGGCAGGCAAGAAATGCCTCAGCCCCACCGGCCCAACCAGGCGCCTTCCCAGGACTCCAGGGCTTTGGGCCACACTGGGTGCTTGGTGGTGGAGTCAGGGTGTGTGGGGGGCTGGGGTGTGGGGGGTGTATCGGGGGGTGGTCTCCTCCGGAGACGTTTCCAGTTCTCAGCCACGTAAAATCCTTCATTCGTCCCAATACACGCCGTCACTCACATGCTGCTGGGACGTGCAAGGTGCACAAAAGACGCGCAGAAACACGGGCCCCAGTCACACACTTGCCTCCTCTGCACCCCACCAGTCACATCTCACACCGGCACACACTCTCCCCCCGATTCACACACGTACCTGCCTCCTCCTCCCGGTCACACACACACACACCACGCGCTGACGGTCACAGTCGCCAAATCACGCGCGCAAGCTCACGACACCACCGCCCCCGCATGCAGACCGTGACGCTGACCTCTCGGCGCCTGCCCGCGTCCGGCTCAGCCGCTGCCACCACCCCACTCAGACTTTCTCCTCAGAACCCGCCAGACTCGCTCACGTCCGGGTTTCAAGTCCTCGTCGGAAGTGGGCGTGTCCTCACAGCGCAAGGGCCCTTGGGAAACGTAGTGCAGACCGGGGTGGCGGCGGCTTTCTGAAATCTGAGGACTAGGCTGCTAGGCAGGGAGGCCTGGTGATCACTGCCCTCTTTCCCCTATTGGTGCCTCCTGGTCCGGAACAGAGCTACCTAGAAGCCTTTTAGCTTCTGGGTCCCAGAAGTATTGGCGGCCTCCATGAAAGGAGCCGAGTCCCGGGGACTTCTGGGAGCCGTCGGCGGGCTCGGAGTGCGCAGGCGCAGCTGCGCACTGAAAGCGCACTGAAAGCCGAGACCAGAGTAGCCGCTCACCCGCACCTCCGCCGAAGGTGGGCGGGGTCGCAAGAAAGTGGAGCGCGCAGGCGCATTGAGCAAGGGGAAAAAGCCAAGGAAGTGGGCGGAGCTTAGGAGAGGCGGGTCTAGGGGCGGAACCTTCGAGAAGAGCGGAGATTTGGATTTTGCCTGGTGCTTTGTGCACTTGCGGCTGTGGTGTGCGTGTGGTGCGTGCGCGCGTGCTTGTGTGTGTGTGTGTGTGCGCCCGCGCGCTGGGGTCTAGGGGAGGCAGATAATTTATTTCCAAAGGTCTACAGAGCAAGAGGAACTGTACTTAAGAAGCGACGTCTATGAGCCTCATCAGCATCTGGACTTAATTTACATGACAAGATTCTTGACTTTGAGCTGATGCTATAATGAGATGCGATTTGGGGAGGGGGCCTTGGAAGCCGGTGATTGTTTTGTATGCCGAAGGGAAATGAGTCACCAGGGCCCTGAGGGCAGACTGTGGTAGGCATCCATTAAGGTGGCTCCCAAATGATCCCCGCCTCCTGCTATTCATAACCTCATGTAATACTCTCCCCTTGGAAGTGAGCTGGACCTAGTGACCCACTTTTAATTAACCAAGTACAAAGATGAGGGGATGCCACTTGTAATATTAAGTTACATAAAGGCTTCGGCTTCCACCTTGGGTACCCTTCTCTTGCCTGCTCACTTACAAGGAAGGCAGCTGCCACGTTGTGAGCTGCCCATGTGGAAAGGAATTGATGTGTCCAGCCAAATGCCAGCAAGGACCCGAGGCCAGCCAACAGTTTTAATGAGTGAGTTTGGAAGATGATTCTCCTCCCATAAAGCCTTCAGATGACTGCTGTCTTGTTGAGAGACCCCAGGAGCCAGAGGCACCCAGCTGAGCCATGTCTGGATTCCTTACCCAAAGAAGTTGTAAGATGACAAATGTATGTTTGTTTTAAGCCACTAAGCTTTAGCGTAGTTCGTTACACAACAGCTAATGAACATACTATCACAGCCCTTACTCTGTGATTCAGTGAGTTAAAATAGGGATTCTATCAGTAGTCAAAGATACCACATTGATAGAACTACAGCAGCTGCTATCACAATTAAAACTCAAGTGTCATTACCTGCACATATATTTGTTTTTCACTCACATAATAGTCCACTGCTGTTGCTCCTGAGTGACTGATGGCTTTCCTCCAAATAGCGGTTTAGGGGCCCAGAGTTCTTCCATCTTGCAGTTTTGCCATTCCATACAATTGAGATTCTTCTTCTTCCAGCTGGGTGGTACATCCTCTTCTTAATAACCGAGCCCTGAGTGACACACGTTTCCTATTCAAATCTCAGCTAGAACTGGAAGCAATAGTGGCTGAGTAATGCAGGATGTGCCTCGGCAGTCACATTCCGGAATCGATTTTCAGGCAACAGAAAGGGAAGCACAAACTTTGGGCAGTTGTCTAATCATATCATAGGTATCATTAACAAATGCTACATACCCAGGACCTTGGAAAATAACCGTATGGGTTTGTGGTCATTGTACCTGCTACAAGCTACACTAGATAAGAATTCCCCCATGAGCCCTCACTCTGCACAAATACGTCGTTCAGGAATTCCAGTGGAAATGTTCATAGAGATTGATTACAATCTTTCAAGAGTACTGTCTCCTTTCTGTTGACTCAAGTCGATGTGGGACTTGGATGCCATGCCATGGAGTGCTTCTAACTAAAACAAAACCCTAGTGCAGTTTCAACCTTGGGGATCAATGAAATAAGGTAAAAATATCAGATATCAGAACATTCTTAGGATTTCTGTGTTTATTGTGACCATTTCATTTTATTCTCATGATTAACCGTTGCCCTATACTCCAGCTATTGCACATGCCCTAGTTCAGTACACTTTCCAAATGTAATCACTGTCATGAGAAATCCCAGTACCTAAAGGAGACAGGAGATTTTTTAATATGCTGGTACTTCATGTCAAAAGAACATAGAAAAGCTACTGGACCCTGACAGGGGAACTTGCAAAAGATAAATCGGGGGTAGGGACATAAATGATCCAATCCAGCACTATAAACTCTTGAATTCTTTCAAGTCCTTATATATTATGCAATGTAAATTCTAACCCTCAAAATGACATTTCCAAAAATGTGTCCTAGATTTTTGATAGTATAATAAAGGGTATTAAATATTTCTGGATGACATGAATCTCCTCCGTCTGCATTTCAAACTATAGGTTTTAAATCCAAGAAAGCAATAATGCGGGGACTAGAAAAGTAGACTCAAGAGTTTTGTCACAGATGTATGGCAAAGAGAATGAGTAGGGAGGTTTCTTAAGGTTTGAGAAAGTCAAAAGTTTTCTAAGATGCTTGAATCTTTCGTGATAGCCCCATTCCAGTTACATGGATTCAAATCTTTCCCAACACTTCACTTTCATTTAAGAGAAGTGGAGAGGTTGGGAATTCAGTAAGTATCATAGCTCAGCAAACACCTGGATCTACTGTTGCACTTAGCTTTCAGGATTTGCCAGCCCCGTGGTTAGAAGCAGTTAAGAAGACTCCCAACACAATCATAGAAAGATCTGACTTCAATGCCTTTCTTAAGCTCAGAATTTCAAGCGGCCTTTCATTTTTAATTATCTAATTTCATTGTAAACAAGCATCATACTTACTTTTGGAGCTAGCATTGCTCACTGCCTTTAGCTTTTCGTAAGAGCTATCCAGCCCCTTCTGTGCAGTGGGCTTATGATCCTGCTACATCATGACTATCCTTTCCTAACACAACACAGAATTACAAGTTTCTCTGTATTTTAAGCTATCTCTTTCAATCAGCCCTTAATATTCTGCTTCTCCGTAGTCTGAGAATCATCCTCTAGTATCAATTTCTATATGAGAATAAAAGATGACTCCAGATTAGAAGTTAAATATTGAAAGGATACCAGATACCTTGAAGATTTAAAGAACTGAACAAAACTAGGATGTGAGGATGCAGGAATCATTTTAATGGATCAGACAGGTAGAGATGCAGAAATCTTTAGGCTGCTGCCAAAGGATGACTCAATTCCACCTATTTGCAGTCCAGGAGTGATTTTCCATATCTTTATAATAACTGTTACAACAAGTGGCCCAACCAATCAAAAGGAATACTGACTAAAACATCCCTTATGGCCCATACATAAAGCCTAATATTTGCCCCATGTCTCTGGTCAAAATACAAAGAATGAAAAACCTGACTGGCTTAATTAGAGCCATGTGTGACTGGCAGTCCAACAGAACAATACAGAATGAAGGCAAAGTGCCAACAAAGAGCTAGGAAAAGCATGTGTTAAAGACAAAAACAGATTTCAACATATATACTGAAAAAAAAATATAGACACACACACACATATACACGCACATATATATTCAATATTAATTTTGACTCTATGACTACAAGATTATTTTACACATAAAGTTCTGCAAATCATATATTGCATTTAATATATTGTGGACAGACAATACTCCATAGGAGCATAGGTAGAGCTTAATCTTTCTCTTAACTGGACAATACTGTATTGAATAATCACAATTTAATCAATCTGCTTGGCAGGATAGTGAAATCCTATTTGTTGTAATTAAACAGATTTTGCAATAAACATTATTTATATCTATATATTTATTCCATTGGGATGAAACTCCTAGATCTAGAATTACTGTTTCAAAAGGAATACACATTTATAGTGTGGACAGGTCATGCCATATTGCCACCCCAAACAGGAGACAAATCTACACTGGTAATCATGAACAACCTGTTTTCCCACAATAACTAGTATGGGAAATTAACTGCAGTTTAGATTTTAATCCATCTGCGAGTCAAGAAGATTCGTTTTAAATCTGTAATTTTCTGAGCAACGAGGTTAAGAACCTAACAAATTTTCTTTATTCGAGTTCTTCCACTGTGACACACCTGTTGGTAAGCACTGCCTAGTTCGACTGCTTTGTCATAGCACTCTGTTCTTAATGACATATTTTTTCATGTGTTGTATTTTCTGCCAGTTGTCTCTTACATCTTTTTTGACACCTTTTACCATATCAAAGTTTATTTAAATCTTTGTACAGGCCAGCTTACTTTCTTCATGTCTTCCAGGGCTCCATGTCCTACTCAGTAAAGCCTTCCTCCTTTCTGTGTTTGCCTCTAACATATTATTTCATAATTAGAGCCGATAAATACAACTGTATTATATTTCTCTGTAAGGTCTAGGTATGCTTCTCTTTTTGGAGAGTGGATAATCAATTGTTACATCATTTCCCCAATAATGAAACACTAATCTTATTATATACCAAAACATTTTTTCAACGATTCTTTTTTTTTCTGGCCGCACCACGCGGCATGTGGGATGTTAGCTCCCCAACCAGGGATCGAACCCGCACCCCTTGTAGTGGAAGCACAGAGTCCTAACCACTGGACCACCAGGGAAGTCTCACCAAAACATTTTTTAAATGTCCTGCTATGTTTGACAAGTCATCCTTCCTTGTGTGGTTTTCAACTAGAGCTGTCAGAGCAAACATATCCTACTGGGACGCTGTTGGGAGTGACAATTTACAAACATTTTAACAGTATTACTTCATCTAGAAAAATACAGTATTTCTTTTTATTGACATTTCCTATTGTTCAACAGTTTAATAACATTCTTTCACCTCTATTCATGTCGCTTTATAGTTTTTCTTGTTTTTGATGGGAGAGTTGTATTATCCTCATAGAAATAATTAGAACCTTTTGTGTATTTTTCTCTGCACTGGAGCAGGAGTCGGCAAGCTTTCTCTGCACAAGGAGAGAGAGTAAATATTTGAAGTTTTGCAGGCAATACTGTCTCTGTTGCAGCTACTCAGGTCTGCTATTGTAGAGTGAAAGCAGCCCTAGGCAGTATGTAAACAAATGAGCACGGCTGTGAGCCAATAAGACTTTATTTACGGACACTGAAATTTAAATTTCATATAATTTTCATGTTGTCTTAAGCTATTATTCTTTTCACTTGTTCCTCCATTAAAATAATTTAAAAAATCAGATCATGGGCCATACGAAACAGTCAGTGAGGCTCTGGCCACGAGTCATAGTCAAGATTAGTCTGCCTCAAGGTTAGTGGTTCTTTGAAACTTTAATGGAATTCACGCATAAGCCCAGGTGACTTTAAATGATCAAATCTTGCCAAATTTTCTAATTCTTGGGTAACATGTCAGAAGGTTTAACTGTACGCAGGTGAAACTTGTCTTCTCCTCTGATTGTTTCAGTTATTTTCTTCTAGGTGGCCTCCTCACCCATGTTCTCTACACACTTTCTAAGACTGTTGTCAGATGTACTTTTCTCACCAGCAAGATCACAGCACCTTACACTTTATGCAGATAAATGAGAAGCTATAATACTAACTCAACATTATGCAATCAAGTCTTACACCAGAACAGGCAAAGCCTCACTGACTGTCTTGAAACGCCTGTTCCTGATCTAATATCCGGCTTCTCTTAGCTTCATTCTATGCATCATTTTCAGTCAGAGTTGCCTATGGTAACTTTTCAATGTCTGAAAACAATGTTTTTAAAAGAGCTAACATTACTGAACGCTTAGTATGGACCAGCCATTGTGCTACACACATCTTATGCATTAATCAATATGAAGGATCTCAACATAAGTGTTTACATGAGGAGTAAATGAATTCTATTTTCACTTAAAACAAAAATCTTCACGTTCTAACTGCAACAACGTGAAGAACAAACTTGTACAGGACAAGAACAGAATAGACAGAAAGAAGAGAGAGAACAGGTTTTAAACTGCTGGAGTGGTCTATCTGAGTCACAATTTCTCGGGACTATAGTGATGGGAGTGAGGGTGGATTCCAGAGAAACTTGGGTAACAGATCCACAGGATTTGATGTAGCAGGTAAAGAGGGGCGTGCAGGTGACTCTCCAGTGTGGATTCTCTGATGTGCAAAGTGTGTGCTCTGCCTGAAGACCTTTCTGCTTCTCTTATGGTTGTGGGGTCTCTCTCCCGTGTGCACTCTTTTGTGCTGATTAAGGTGTCCGATTTGGATGAAGGTTTTCCTGCATTCCTTACATTCATACGGTTTCTTTCCAGAGTGAATCCTCTGATGGACGCTAAGGGACTGCCGATGGCTGAAGGCTTTGCCGCACGCGCTACATTCGTAAGGTTTCTCCCCAGTGTGACTTCTGCGATGACAGATGAGAGACGACTTTGTCTTGAAGGCCTTCCCACATTCAATACATTCGTAGGGCCTCTGGCCAGTGTGAAGCCTCTGGTGCTGAGTGCAGGAGGAGTTGTCGCCAAAGGCCTTCCCACATTCCATGCACTTATAGGGTTTCTCTCCCGTGTGAACTCGCTGGTGTTGAATAAGGTGTGTGGTCTGGCTGAAGGCCTTCCCACACTCCTTACACTCGTACGGTTTCTCTCCTGTGTGAGTTTTCTGATGCTGCGCCAGGTGAGCCTTCTGGGTGAAAGCTTTGCTGCAGACCTTACAAGCGTAGGGCTTCTCTCCGGTATGAATTCTCTGATGGGTGGCCAGCTGGGAACTGATGCTGAAGGACTTACCACATTCCCCACATTCGAAGGGCTTCTCGCCAGTATGAATCCTCAGATGGCTAGCAAGGTGTATATTCTGCCTAAAGGCTTTCCCACATTCTTTACATTTAAAAGGCTTCTCTCCAGAATGCACCCTTTGGTGCTGAGTGAGTGAGGCATGATGGCTAAAGGCTTTTCTACACACCTCACATTCATACGGTTTCTCTCCTGTGTGAATTCTCTGATGGACAGTCAGGGATGAGCCGTACCTAAAGGCTTTGTCACACACATCACATTTGTAGGGCTTCTCTCCAGTATGAATTCTCCTGTGCTGATTGAGTCCGATGTGATCACTGAAGGCTTTCCCACAGTCAATGCAGTCAAAGGGTTTCTCCCCAGTATGATAATACCTCCAGTGACGGATAAGGGATGTGTTCTGTATGAAGGCTTTCCCACATTCCATACATTCGTAGGGCTTCTTGCCAGTGTGACATCTCTGATGTCGGGCAAAGGATGAGCCATCACTGAAGGCCTTTCCACATTCCTTACATTTATAGGGCTTCTCTCCAGTATGAATTCTCTGATGCACAGTGAGGGATGAGCTCTGGGTAAAGGTTTTCTTACATTCATTACATTTGAAAAGTTTTTTTCCTGCATAGATTCCTGCATGTTTTATTACCACTGAACTTGGGGGGAAAGTTTTCTTAACTGAATCACAGCGGTGAACTCTCTCTTCTGAAATATCCAAGTGGAACCATCTTCCAGATTTGTCATATGGACACTCTCTTTCCTTAGAGAGGGTTTTGTTGTGAGTGACTGCCTCCTGCCTGAATTGTGTCTTCTGACCTGCCAGCTTCCTTTCAAACAGACCCTCAGAATCCCAGCTTCCTCTGAAAGTGGAACCCTCTAGGTTAGTGTTTGAAGTTCTGTCCGTTACCACTTCAGCAAATGAATCCTGCTCTGGAAATAACTCCTGGGTCTCATGTATAGACTGCTGGCCTGAAAGATATCAAGAAAATAAACAAGAAACAAACATTTCTTTTATCACAGGCTGGGAAAAAAGGAATCTACTAAAAGGAAAACTGTGAAGAAACTCACTAATTGGTGAATTAAACCCTAATTAAACAACATAAATTGTGCACCTCTAAAACATGTGAACATGCAGTCTACAGTGTATGTAAGACGACCCCAGACTGGATTCATACGGGAACCCAAGAGAGGTGAATAGAAAAAAAGTTAAATGTATGTGGAATCAGTCACACATCAGAAGCGTCAGGAGTCGGAAAAATGTTCTGCAATCACATCACCTAAAAATACAGTCTATGACACTCATTCTCTTCACCCTTTCTCACCCCTGGCTATGCAGCTTTGATGCCAGGGCAGTCATCATGTCACCAAAGTTGTTCCAAGAAGCACACCAGACACAAAAGGACAGTGTATTCTATAACATTCATTAAGAGGCCTGAAAGCCCAATCACTCTCCTACAACCAGAAATGGTGTTTCTGTCAACCGTATCTTATTTGACTGATTTCAACAGAACCTACAGCGCCAACTGATGGCTAAAGTTCAGTCGTCACATAGAAATCATTTTTACACTGACCTGCTTGCTTCTGCAAGCCTGACAAAATCCTCACTTCTTCTCTGGCCATTTAGTAATGGAATTTCTCACTCTGGAGAGACTTTTATAAAAATAGTGAGCGCTGATATTATATTTAATTACATCATACACACCACTGATCGGGTATATGGCTTACCTCAGACTACAAGCTTGCAGGGAGGAATGATTATGTCTGTAATCCTTTTGCTAAATCACTTAACATGTACCAAAAACTTGTGCAAGTAGAGCTATATCACAATAAATGTACAGAGATGAAAGTGGTGTTGGGGAGAGAGATGATGCAGAGAGTCAGATGTTTGGGAAAAGATGATCTTTAAAAAAGGAAGATAAAGTATTTTTTTAAAATGGCATCTAAACACTGAAAGCTTTCCTTCTTAGGTCAGTAACAAGACAAAGATACCTGGGAAGTTCCAGCCAGAGCAATTAGAAATAAAAATAAAAGGCATCCAAATTAGAAAGGAAAAAAAAAACTGTACTTGCTGATGATATCATCCCGTATATAGAAAACCCTAAACAATCCACAAGAAAGGTATTAGAGCTAATACATCAAGTCATCAAAACTGCAGTATACAAGATCAACACACAAAAATCAGCTGTATTTCCGTACACTAGGAATGAACAATCTGAAAAGGAAATTATGAAAATAATTCCATGAAAAATAGCAGTGAAGGAATAAATTATTGAGGAATAAAGTTACCTTAAAGGGTGAAAGACTGTACACTGAAAACTACAAACACTGCTTAATAAAATTAAGAGCTAGATAAATGGAAAGACACCCTGTGTTCATGGATGGGAAGACTTAATAATGTATTCATGGAGAGAAACAAGGAAAAATTAAATAAGCAACAGAAACAAGACCAAACAAATTTGTTGTACAGTACAAATAGGAGTAATATATCTATTAACAGAAACAAAAAACCATGAATGAAACAAAAATCAAAACTAAAGCTTCTATAAATGAAGCTACCACACAATCTAAAATACTGGATAGCAAGAAACACCACATGCAACCTTTCAAGCCACACAGGAAGTTGGGGGAAAAAATATCACATTTATAAAACAGGATTTACATTCATGCTATACACAGGCAAGGAAATATGACCCAGCAGAAATGTGGGCAATGGTCATGAAGACATCACTAACAGAGTATAAACCCCGAATGGATTTAAACACATGTATTCCCAACCTCACAAGTAGTCTGCAAAATAAAAATTAAACAAAACTCAATTTTCACCCCACAGCTTGGAAAATATAAAAAAAAACCCGAAATACTATTAGTGAAGATGTATGGAAACAGGTATTCTCATATATTGTTTACCAATGGTATTATAGCCTGTTATTATATTCATGAAACTTAAAAAACATGTATACTTTGATCATGCAAAGAGATATGAACAAACTGGACCACAGTTTATTACAGGTGAAAACCAGAAAAAACCTAAAGGTTCAAATATCCTCAACAGTAAATTAGTTAAGTAAATTATGGTATTTCCATATATTGTAATACTAGACAGCCACTTAGATGAAGTTTCTGTCTACTTTCTAAGGATACAGATAGAAGGAGAAATCATAAAAGTAGTAATACATTAGACTATATAAAATTTTTAAAATTTTTATGTACAATTTAAAAAACTCTAGTGAAAAGAAAAATACTTATTACCATATGTGAAAGATAGTTTGAGACAATACATTAAAAAATTAATGTTTACACTAAAAAAAAAAAACCACTGGGACTGGACTGGCAGTGCAGTGGTTAAGACTCTGCACTTCCACTGCAGGGGGCACGGGTTTGATCCCTGGTTGGGGAACTAAGATGCCACATTGCTGTGCAGCACAGCCAAAAAAAAAAAAACAAAACAAAACCCCCCAAAAATAAAAAAAATAGGGACTTCCCTGGTGGTCCAGTAGTAAAGAATCCTCCTTCCAATGCAGGGCATGTGGATTTGAACCCTGGTCAGGGAACTAAGATCCCACATGCTGCGTGGTCAGAACTACTGGGCCTGTGTGCTGCAAACTGCAGAGCCCACACGCTCTGGAGCACATGCGCCACAGTTAGAGAGAGAAAACCCACACGCCACAACTAGAGAGAAACCCACGTGCCGCAATGAAAGATCCTGCATGCCACAACTAAGACTGGACACAGCCAAATATTAAAAAAAAAAAAATCAAAAACAAAAGAAATTTAAGACACAAATAGAGAAATGGATATAAATGAGGGACATTTTACAAAAGGATAAAGACAATAACAAAATTTGGGGAAAGTATTCAACTCATTTTCATAATAAAAAAATAACCTTAGGCTATAATCTTTCACCAAATAATAAGCTAAACATTTTCACCAAACTACCCAATGCTACAATGATGCAATTAAACCCATACATCTAGTCACCTGGTCATTGCTAGAGTCACTAGAACAGAAAACTCTCAGAGCCCAGCAGATTTTCACTTCCAGGGATACAGGTATCCCCAAAATGTACAGCCTTCACTAACATAAAGGTGCCTATTATAAGTATGTTTTTAACACCAAGAAATGTGACGCAACCTAACTGAGCAGTGGCACACGGAACATGGAACTCACGTGAAAACGCTGGTAAGCAGGACGGAATGCAAACTCTATTTCTACCACGTAAAACAACATATGTGTTCATCAGGGCTTGAAGGGCCTAAAGTTGTCGTTAACACATTGTGATTAAGAGTTATGATCTTCTATTCCTTTCCCAGACAGGTGACAGGATTACACTTTCTGAAAACCATTATTTTCAAAAGAAGTTTCTTTTCCTTCCTTGTGTATTGAAGAAATGGCCCTCCGCCCACGTCTTCTTGCAATCCGTCTGCCCACCCTCTCCAACCCAGACAAGGATTCTCTGGGGGGAACCCTCTCCTTTGCCTCTGTAAGGCCACGTTGGGAACTTCACAAGCTCTGGTTTATGCAAGTCATCCATGCACATGTCATCCCCTCCATGGGAGTAAATATTTGATGGCTGAGGACAGAAGTGTAAATTCCCTCCTTCTCCAATCGCCTGCCAATCAATGTCAAGCCGAGTGGCTCCCTCCTTCAATTTGTGGTTCTTACGGGAATGGATGCATCACGAAGTGAGTGGCCATCTGACCACGAACATCAGACCTTTGAAAGACAGCTCCAGAAACCCTCGGGGTCTGGAAGAGATCATTTAAGGAACCAAGCGGCTGATCCATGTCTGAGTGGCCAAGGACAGGAGCAGAGCTACAGGGAGGAGTTTTCAATCAAGAGAAGGTGGGGTGGGGGGCAAGGAGGAGGGGAGGGAGGAGGAGGAGGCGGGGGAGGAGAGGGGGAGGAGGGGGAGGGGAGGAGGAGGAGAGAACAGTGTAATTTTCAAAGCTCGGATCTCAGTCTTCTTTCCAGACCCGAGGACGTGGTGGGTTTTCTCTGTACGTTAGGGAGCATCTGGCCTCTTTGGTGAGAACTACACTCTGGCCTGCAGTGGCGTTCCCACCCCAGTCCTCCCGCGCTCACCTGGGGACGGGCCTCTTGCCAGCTCTCCTTTCACCACCCAGGGTTCCTTCCCAAGGTCCAGCAAAGAGACCAAGTCTGGCTCAGACACACAACGTCCTGCACATGGGAAAAGACAGGGGTTTCGGTCACACTCTTGGCATTCTTAAATGGCCAACCAATTCCTTGGCTTTGAAGGAAGAGTGCTTTATTACAGGAAGGACCAGGAAGAAAAGTGAAGAGTATTTTAAGGATATTGAAGATGATGCTTCAAGTATGACAAAGATACCAATTTTCAAATCTACAAACGTCACACTCTTAAGAATTGCGAGTAAAAATTCAACCCAGTGCTTTGGAAGACAACCCCGCCACCCCACCCCACCCCCAAACACACACACAATTCAAAACTGAGGAACGAAAATGGGGGCTCCTGAAGATTCAGATTTGGGAGAGGAACATCCTTACCTACTGCCCCCAGATTGTGGTCCTCCCACACGACATTCTTACAGAAACTCTTCCGAGTCGGGTCTGGCTGCTGGGAGACGTCTATGGCCATGTTCGTGATGGTCACCAAGCCCTGAAATGGTACAAACACGTTTTTCATCAAACCATGATCGTGAGCCCACGATGGCTCTGTGGGGTGGGCTGCATCCACATGCTGTGAGAGGCACTCTGTACCAAGAATTTTCACTAGGTTCTGAGTGATACCGGTCACATGATGACTGAGCTAGTTATGTCGTATATGTTTAGGGGGAAAGAAAAGAAAAATAGGGGAAACTGTTTGTGCCACGGAGAATCTATAATTTCTTGGAGGAGAATGAAGGTACAGAGGGTTTGGATTTTCTGAAGTTCACTGGAGGCTTCCTGACATTCAACACACGTTGTTCAATTAAGTCTGCAGAGGGTTTTTCTCTCATATGAAATCTCTGATGAAAAGGAAGGGATGAGATCCTATTCAAAGTTTTCTCACATCCATTACAAGTCGAACATTTCTGATTTAAACAGACTTGTTTACGACTTGCTGTGACCCAGTGTCCCCCCTTGTGTGTATCAAAACTGCAGGTACTCTCTCTTCTGGGGGGACACTCTGTCGGTAAGCAGCCCTGGATTCCAACGGAAACGTCTCCTACACTTACTGCAGACAAGATTGCTTTCCTGAGGAAGGGTTTCTTTGTGAAGGACACAAGGAAGCTCCCGGGAGTCATCAGCATTGCCTCTGTTAAGTGCCTTACCAGGAACCTCGCCAAGTATACCTCATGCAACTTATCTGTAAGCGTGTCTCCACCTCCATTTACACCCTGACTCACCAGATGCCTCTCCAACACAGCACTGTAACCCCAGTCTTCCCCTAGAACGGAGCACTCCAGACTGTAGGTCGTGGGCCTCTCCACTAGCACTGCCTGGGATGACTTTTCTTCACAGTTCTTCTTTGAAGATAACTCCTTGGTCTTTGGCAGAGCCCGTGAGTCTAAAAGATATTTTTAAGAAGGTAAATCTCTCTTCGATTACATACTAGTATGAAGAAATCTTCCAAAATGTAATCACATGGGAAAAAATCCTCAAAAAAAGTATACTGTTTTGAAAGCTGTTTTATATGACCAATTGGCCTTCCATTCCCAAATTTGTGTAGCTTTAATCCTAAAGGACACAATGTGAGTTTTCACACCTAAATGTTGACCAAGTAGTGCATGTTATGGTTTTAGCAGAAGACTGGAGAAAGAGATCGAAGTGCAGGAGGTGAGAGAGCTCACAGAGATTTAAATCTAAGATAAAATGTGGCCAAAATAGACAAAGAGGGGGCAGAGCCTATTGAAGGAAACGCTATATGATCCTTATCTCAGCGCTATTATGGAAGTCTCACTTTGACTCTTTCTCCATTTTATTTAGCAAAAATTTCTTCTCTCTCTTTTTTTTAAATAACGTCTTTTTTTTTTTTTTTGATTACAATGCTAACTAACCAATGTTCAGATCCTGGCCTTAAAAGTACAAGTCTTCAAAATCAACTACAGTCTCAGCAAGAGAGGAAGGGTCAACAGAAGGGGAAAAAACAGTTCTATCTCAGAAAACTAGCTCAGAGGATGTGATTTAGTACCATGATAAATGGAAAACTTTCCCCCAAAACGCCATTCCAGTTCTCCTGGGCCATACGATGACCCATGTGAGCCGTCACAGTTTGTAAACTGTCCTGTTGATACAAACTTTTCCGCCGAAATACGGTTTGAACAAAGAGGTCTTACAAGATTCTCAATTCTTTAGAAACGGTAGTCATTTCCTATTACAGGAACCTCCAAAAGAAATTTGTAATTCTGATTCCTTGTCTTACTTGGTTAACTTGCTATTCCAGAAACAGTGTTGTGGTTGAAGTCTCTGTACTCCCAAGTGGTATAAATATGATGATATCTGCATCACAACATCTGCAAGAACATTCCATCAAATCAGAATCAGTGTCCTTTCCTTCTGAGAGCCAATCGCCCACCTGTGCGCAGCCTGTTTGCACGGGGGAAGTCCGCCTGGACCCCAGACGGATCACGGCCCAAAACAAATCCTCTGCTGAACCACCAATCTCTTTCTTCTCGTTCTCACCTTTCTGCTCAAGGCTCTACTCCTGTGCCTTGTTTCCTTGGCTTGAAACCAGGAATGACTTTTTTCTTCCTCTTAAGTACCTATTTACACTAATCATATGTAGGACAGCACTTTCTACTGCACTTATGCGTACAGAAATGTCTTATCGCCCCTACAGGATGGTTAGTTTTCTAATAGCTTACGCTCATCTTCCCAGCCAGCACCTGGTGGGCTCACTCAAAGCTGAGGCGCAGTAACAATCAGTTAAAAGAAGTCTGTAAATGAAAGTCATTTCATCAAAGAGAAATAAGATAGTAAAACCTACATCAAAATCAGCCGAAGATTTTTAAAGAAAGTGACGACTGTGTAAGTGTGAAAGGCAAAAGGGTAAGATGGGTGCTGGGAAAACATGAGATCCAGAGGAGAGGACAAGAGTTGTAACATGACTTCCCTGGTGGTCCAGGGGTTAGGACCCTGCCTTCCACTGCAGGGGGGAGCGGGTTCGATCCCTGGTTGGGGAACTGAGATTCCAGAGGCTGCGTGGCATGGCCACAGAATCAAACAAACAAACAAACAAAAAAGTTACACTTGGTCGGGGGGAAGCAGAGGTGGAGAGAAGAGATGGGGAGGAGGAGAATTTGCAAAGCCCAGGCCTTGATTTTCCCTCCAGGCCAGAGGCTTAAGTCTGCTGATGATCTCAGGTGTCTGAGGGTGCGGAGCTGCGACCGCCACGGCCTCACCCCACTTGGGTCTCCCAGACTCACCTGAACATCCGCCTCTTGTCAACGTTCTCTTCGCCGCCCAGGGCTCCTTCCTCTGTTCCAATGAGGAGATCATTTTGGGCTTAGAAACACAAAGTCCTAAATATGTAAGAAGAAACGGGACGTGGTCATGCTGTGGGTCTGTCCTTGGCTTGAAGGAAGAGGATGGTGCAGGGTGTGGTGATGAGGAGGGAGGGAGGGGCCTTTACCCAGCGAGACCAGGCTCCTGTAGTTTTCCAGCATCACACTCCTGTACAGACTCCTCTGAGCAGAGTCCAACCACTCCCACTCTTCTGGGGAGAACTCTACAGCCACATCCCCAAATGTCACCAAGCTCTGAAACGACAAAACCACATTCTTGCTGGACCAGTGCTCAGGCCCTGCCCCCCAAATGCACACGTCGAAGCCCCAACCCCCCGTACCCAGAAGGTGACTGTATTTGGAGATGGGGCCTTCAAAGAGGTGATGAAAAGTTACATGAAGTCACACGGTTGGGCCCTGATCCAATCTGACTGGTATTCTTGTAAGAGGAGGAAGAAATCAGGGATGGGTGAGTGCAGAGGGAGGACCATGTGACAACAGAGCGAGAGGGCGACTGTCTGCAAGTCAACGAGAGACGCCTCAGGGGAAACCAACTCCGCTCACCCCTTGGTCTTAAACTTCTGTCCTCCAGAACGATATACTGTTCGTTGTTTTAGCTGCCCAGCCTGTGGTGTTCTCCTTATGGCAGTCCTTGCAAGTTAATATAGGGGCCTAAGGGTTACCCCCTCTTCCTTTTAGGTAGGAGATTATACATGTAAGGGAAAATACCCAGTGATGTGGAAATCTAGTTAATTACTGGACAGCGGGCCTCATTACATCGTAAACTTCAGAGAAAAGAGAAAAATAGAGAGCCTCTACCCTTGGAGCACTGGCAATTTTGTACTGGTGACAGGAGGTACACACAAGAGAAATATGTGACATCAATTAGAAACAATAAATAACGGAGGCTAAATTGTTCCACGCACAATAAGTACCAGAGCATTTTTTACCATGAGGACAGTCAAGTGCCCTGGGTCAGCACAAGAACGGGGAAATAGGAGCCACGGCTTTGGGAAAGATCCCCAGTGTTCTCATCACTTCCTGCAAGTAATGATAAGTCCTTCTTTCTCTCGGGGAAAAAAAAAAAAAAAAAAGAATGGGGAAATAAACCTGGAGGTGAACATCACATGACTAAACCCCAAACTGTGTTCTAAGGATTTGTTTGCTTTTAGTGTTCACCATATGTTGAATGTTCATTTAAAACAAACTAACCGAATTCTTTTTTCCTGAAATAAAGATGAGTGTATAATTAGAATGAAAAATACGATAAAGCTTTTCCTTAATAAGATGCCTTTGAGAATCAAGGTGTATTGTACACCACAGCGAATACAGCCAACATTTTATAATAGTTATAAGTGGAGTATAATCTTTAAAAATTGTGAATCACTATGTTGTCAACTACACCACAATTACAAAACAAGAATCAGGGTGCCATCTCAGAGAAGCGGGCAAGTATCAAGGAGACATTGCAAGCCCGTTTATGACTGGGTCTGCTACTCACGCACTGCTGGTGGAATTTTATGTAGCATAATTTTATGATTTCAGTGTACAATGCTGATACATCCTAATGTATTTTGAACATTTATTCAATTCAAACTCTGACCCCCAGAATCTGAGGCTAACAGAAGGTATATTTAAATATCTGGCAGCCTTGGGATTTTCAAAGCATAGACTCAAATCAGGAAGCAAAAAAGTCCAACTACCCCGAAGGCTGAATTCAGGACTCTGTCCACTCACCGGCTCTGAAACCTCAGCTAGTTACTTAACCCCTCTGTCTCAGTTACCCATGTTTAAAAGGGAAACATCAACAAAACCAACCTCACAGACCGTGACGTGGGTTAAAAAGGAGGGCACAAGCACGGCGCTCAGAATGTGAGGGGCCTTGTAAACGCCAAATGAACGTTCGCTGTGCTGACGCTTACCCACAGCTCAACCTTTCCGTTTAAATTCTACCAGCAACGAAAGCCCCTTGGAGATTTGGTATCTGTTGAATAATATATAATACTATCACACGTTTTTTAATTTGCACCAACTTTGAAGATTTTTAACCGAACTGTGTAAAGGGTTCTGTGAGTGGTATCTTGCTTTGTGTGAAGATGGTGAAGTCCCGATGCAGGGCTCTCCTAAGCGGGAGACGCCAAGGCCCCATAAAACACGGAAAACACCTGCTAATACTTGCGGGAAACAGCCGGGAACTGCTTAGTCAGCCTTGAGCAAAGACGTGCTCAAACGCAGGCCAGCTCACAGCGGCAAGTCCTCAAGTGAGCGCACCCAGCCTCCACGGCAGAGGAACGGGTTTGCTGGCTGAGTGACTGGCAGGAGTGCTTACCTCGCTAGGCAGGCTCGGCTCTCACTCCCCAGGTTGTTCACCCTGATCTGTTACTGCCCTGCATTGCGCACCAGCGGTTCCTTAAATGCCTTCAAGTTTTGAAAATTGCGCAAGACTCAGCAGTGGAAATCTTCAGGTATATGAAAACCCAAACATTTCGAAGCGTATGCCAAGTGACATAAGCCAGAGAGAAGGACAAAAACTGCATGATCGATCTCACCTATATGTGGAATCTAAAATAGTCCCAACTCTTAGAAATAGAGAGTAGAATGGTGGCTTGCAGGGGCCAGTGGAGGGGGAAATGAGGAGGTGATGATCGAAGAGTACAAAGTTTCAGTAATGCAGGATGAGTAAGTTCTGGAGTTCTAATGTACAGCACAGTGCCTATAGCTAAAAATACTGCACTGTATTCTTTTCTTTTTAGGCCACACCCCACGGCTTGTGGGATCTTAGTTCCCCAACCAGGGACTGAACCCGGGCCCTCAGCAGTGAAAGCGCGGAGTCCTAACCACTGGACCGGCAGGGAATTCCCCGCACTGAATTCTTCAAGTTGGCCAAAAAGGTAGGTCTTATGCTAAGTGCTTTCACTGCCAAAAAAGTAAGAATACTAAAGAGGGAAGGGAGGAAACTTTGGGAACTGATAGATAAGTCTATGGCCTTGATGGGGGTGCTGGTTCCATGAGTATATATTTATCCTCAAACTCAGCGAGTTGTACATATTTAAAATATGCAGCTTTCCATGTGTCAATCTTGCCTCAACAAAGTGGTTTAAAAACAAACAAAACATTTCAATGCAGATTTTTTTTTTTGGCAAACATTTTCAATTGCGTTCAAAGACATAGGTGCTGAGACAGAGGCTACTTTTCTGCTTCTTTTCTGACCCAATTCTAAAAGATGGGTTTTGGGGACTTCCCTGGTGGTCCAGTGGGTAAGACTCCGTGCTCCCAACGCAGGGGCCCGGGTTCAATTCCACATGCATGCCACAACTAAGAGTTTGCACGCCACAACAAAGATACCACGTGCGGCAACTGAGACCTGGCACAGCATGAATGAATGAATGAATGAATGAATGATGGGTTTTTGCAGATTCCAATCTTATAATTCTAACCGCCTGCTCCTTGGCTGGGAAGTCTTGCACTTATTTTTTTCAGATATTCAAATAGCTTTCAGATATTCCTTACTAAATGAAACAAAATATATACATTATATGTATATAAATTATATACAAATTACAGTATCTTTTAAAATATCTTCACAGGATCTTTACAGTAACTTTATAAGTCTGTTGGAGCCAGAGAAAATGTTGCCTATTTTTCTAGCATTTGTTACTACTTTGCTATTGGTAAAACTGGAATTTGGGGGCCCTTAAAGAGAAGAATACAAGTTCAAATATTTTCTTACACTTGGCAACTGGGTTTTTTTGGTTTTGATTTTTCTTCTTAATAAGAAACATCCCCTTCCCCATCCCTCCAATCCCATGTTCCAGAGGGACCCCAAAGTAACAGTATGTGCATATCCTTTTAAGACATTTTCCCAGTTTATACAGATTGCTCCTTATATACAGAATCAATGACTTTTGTTAGCTCTTTGTCTGAATGTTTGTGTCCCCCTAAACTTCCTATGTTGACATCCTAATGCCCTGTGCGATGGTATTTGGAGGTGGGGGCCTCTGGGAGGCCCACCCTCATGAATGGGATTAGTGTCCTTACAGATGAGGCCCCAGAGACCTCCCCAGCCCCTTCCACCCTGTGAGGACACAGCGAGAATGTGCAGGTCCTGGTCCTATTCCTGTTGCCATCATACAGATGTGTAGACTTTCAAGTGGGTTTCACAGGGTCATACTACACCACAGAGAAAACATACAGGTACAGAATCTGTACTGATAATATGAAATTGATCTGGTGCTTTTTTTTTTTTTTTGATCTGGTGCTTTAACTCTCAATCATAATAAAGACGAGATAAACTTTAAAAACAAATAAAACCCAAAAAGCAACCTTATCCTTACAGAAAAATACTTTGTGTTAACATTTTACAGGAAAAAACGAGTAAAAAGTATTTTACAGGAGGGACTTCTCTGGTGGTCCAGTGGTTAGGACTCCATGCTCCCAATGCAGGGGGCCCAGGTTCGATCCCTGGTCGGGGAATTAGATCCCACAAGCCTCAACTAAAGATCACACACACCACAACTAAGACCCGGTGCAGCCAAACAAATGAATAAAAATTAAAACAAACAAACTACAGTTTCAAAAAAAAAGTACTTTACAGGAAAAAAAAATGCATCAAAGGGGTTTTTTTTGTTCAATTCAATTCAGTGAATTTTTTAAATACACAAATGAAAAGTCTGTAATATTTTTTTTGAGGGGGTTAAAGTCTACTTTTTTTTAAAGTAAAAAAGCAAAATCTAGAATTCTAGCTTTTGAGACCCTACTGCTGTTCCATCCACATATAATTTTTAAAGTATTTTGCTTTCATGTAACTTTGGTAAACTTTAATCCACAAGGAAAGAAAAACTTCTGGGAATATACTCATAGAAAGTAATCAGAGATAATGCACATTTTCAGCTATAAAAAGTATCATTGTAATGCTATATTAAATAGTGAAACATTGGCTCCAGGAGAACTTTAAGACTACATTCACACATTCATCCACCACATATTTTCCGTATCAGGCGTTGGGGCAAAAGTATCCAAAATCCCTGCCTGTGTCAAATGTACTTTGTGGTACAAGAGAATCAGACAAGAGAAACCCAGATAAACTAAGTATATAGTAGGTTGAAAAGTGCTAGGAATCTTAAAAAGTAAAGCAAGGAAGAGGAATGTGAGGAATTTGGGTGGGAGGCTCTGAAATTTTAGACACAGTGATCAGGAAAACGAGAAGGCAACTTTTGAGAAAGCAAAGTGAGTGATGGGGGAGTGTGGTAGCACACGTCAGAGTTCAGGGGGCCGGGTCACTCGGGGTCCTGTCAGTCACATTAAGGATCTGGCCTTCATTTGGGAAAGCCATTGGGGCGTTCGAGCAGAGAGTGACAGAACAGACTCCTCCTGGCTGCTGCACTGGGAAGCGACCATGGGGAGCATAAGTAGAAGGGGCCAACGGTAAGATAATGAGGACCGAGGCGGTGGTGGCAGTGGTGATAATTGTCAGATTCTGGGTACAACATGAAAACAGTGCTGACAGGATTTGCAAATAGACCAAACGTGGGAGGTGAGGGCAAGAGAGGAGACAAGAATGACAGCAGAGCTTTTGGCCTAAGTAACTCAGAGCATGAAACCGCCACAAAGACAGAGACAATTGTCGGGGGGAACCCCAGGAACCTGGGTCTTGACGTGTTAGGTTTGTGTTACCTATTCGAGGTTCACGTGGAGGAGTCCAGTTGGACACAGAGGCCTGGAGCTCAGAGGCGAGCTTTGGGCTGGAAATGAGGATTGGGAGAAGCCAGTGCTTGGCTAGTCTGTGCAGACAAGAACGGGCTGACCTCCCCAAGGAAAGTGCTGCAGACAGACAAGAGGAGAGAGCCAAGTACAGAGCCCAGAGGCACAGGGACAGCTGTAGGTCAGGAGGATGAGGAGGAACCAGCAGTGAAAGCTGAGAAGTCAGGAAGGTGGGAGGGCCAGGGCGAGCTCTTTCAGAGGGTGGCAGTTACCTGTTTTTGTAAGTAAAATTTTATTGGAACACAACCCCATCCAATCACTTACATATTGTCTGTGGCTGCTTTAGCTCTAGAAGGCAGAGGGAAGTAGCTGCAGCAGAGACCTCAAAGCCTGCAAAGCCTAAAATATTTACTACCTGGCCCTTTACAGTGAAAGCCTGCCAACCCCTGAACTATTTCAAAAGCCAACGGTCGTCAAGTGCCAAAGATAATCAAGAAAGACGAAGAACTGAGCACTGCCTTTGGTAATGTGGATGGAGATCACCGGTAATCTATGCAGTCTGGGCAACTGGAACCCAGCTCATACGTTTATGAGCTAGCGATCACATATTTAGGAGACACAGCGGACAGAAACAAACAATTTCTTAGCATTCTAAGAAGCAATGCAATCAGGTGAGGAAAAGACAGCCTTCCTTATTGCACCAGGGCTGCCCTTTCCTCTTCTGTCTGCCAAACCTCTCCTCTCCCTTCAAAACATGGGGCTCAGAAATCAACTCCTTACTCTTCCCCGACAGGCAGCTAGGAGCCAAGAGTTCCTCACGCCCACTCTCACAGTACCTGGTCCTAAAACTCACACTCAGAACCTTGTATGCTTCCATGACTTTCCACCCACAGGCTATGAGCTCCTTGGGAGCAGGGGCTGGGGCTTAGCCATCTGTCTCTCCAGGGACTGGCACAAAGACAATACCAAACACACCAGGTACAACACAAGGGGCTGTCCTGTTTGCGCTAAGGAGTATCTTTCTGCTCCGTCAGAGTCCCTCTGAGAAAAACTGTACAGGGAGGGGCTGAATCGTTTCTTCAATGAAGAACGAACTCTGAGTGGGATGAAGAGGAAGCAGGGAGGGAGGCCCTGGGCTGTCCCTGTAGCCCATCACTCACCAAAACGTGAGGAAATGGGAACCAGCTCCCCTGACAGGTCTCTTAGATTGAAAACTTTCAAAAGAAAATAAACATTATTACGTCCTGAAAAGCAAGCTTGCATTTCAGAGAGGAGAGAGGAAATGCCAACTCACCTGGGAGGTGGCTTGCCGTTCAATTCCTGTCCCTGCCGCCTCCTGCTTGGGTCTCCTCACCTGGACGAAGGCCGTGTCCCTGGAATGCAGAGCTGGGGGAAGAGAGAGAAGTAGCTACAGGCCAGATCTACACCAAGCTCCTTTCCTGCTGAGTCTTAAACGACAGCTGTAAATCAGAAACGGATTCAACAAGTGGAGCGTCAAATGCTCGAGCATGAGTAGGATGGAACAAGTTTTGAAGGGTCACCTGGGATGTGGTCGCTACTCTACTAGGGGCTCTCACGGGTAGGGAGGAGGGGTTTCTTCTCCCTAGGAGCCCTGAAACAGGGAGGTGTCCGGTTAGAGTGATCCTGTACCGCGGACTGATGCTCTCGGGTTGAATTTCCAGGCCTTTGGATGCCCCCATCCAACAGCCCCGGAGCCCAGGGACGCCATTCACCAGCACTTGGGCCCCGAGAGGCCTCCGGTCCCAGACCCCACCCTCCCCTCATCCTGAGGGGATGAATTCATCCCCGTCCACCCGCCGGGCCACCTGTCACATTCACCTCTGTTCTCAGGCCCCGTGGTCGCCGCTCCCCGCTGGCCCCTGGATGTGAGGCCACTCCTTGCGTGCGGCCTTCCCCGGGCAGGGCAAGGGAAAGCGACCGGGGTCCCCGCGCTCCGGCCGCGGCCCGCTCCTGGCTTTGTGCGGGGGACGCCTCGCCGCGGCGGGGATCCCAGGCCGCGGGCCCGCGCGCTCGCCGCACCCCGCATGTCACCACCGTGCGCGCACACGCCCCCAGGGTCGCGCAAACACACCCAGCCCGCCCGGGCACGCCGGGCACCCAGCGGGCCCCGCCCGGCCGGCCGCCGAGCCCGCTACCCTGCCTGGCCAGCTGGAACCCAGGCGGCGGGCCGCCGCCGGAAGTGGGCGTGTCCGTCAGCCGCGGCGCCCTCTGGGAAACGGAGTCCCGGTCGGCGTCCCGGCGGCGCCAAGAGGAGCGCGGGCGGGGAGGAGAGGGCCCGTCTGGGCCTACACAGCGTCCGTCGACTCGGCCCCAAGTCAACGGCTCCTGGCCCTTCCGGACCGCGGCTGCCCAGGTGGTTATCCACACAGGAACCGAGTCTGGCCGGAAGTACAAGCCGCGCCGCTAGACAGGACAGAGCCCCAAGGGCTTCTGGGAGTCGCTCCCGGCTTGGAGCGCGCAGGAGCAGTTGCAAGCCGGGGCGGGGCTTATGGCGAGGGGCGGGGCCGCAGGCGACGTTGATGATGTCTCTGGGCGGGGCAGGTAGTGTGGTCCTTAGAGTTCCTTTAATTTCCTCTTTGATTTCCTCCTTGACCCATTGGTTTTTTAGTAGCATGTTGTTTATTCTCCATGTAATTGGGTTTTTTCTCATTTTTTTTTCCTGTGGTTGATCTCTAGTTTCATGCTCTTGTGGTCAGAAAAGGTGTTTGAAATAATTTCTATACTCTTAAATTTGTTGAGGCTTGTTTTATGCCCTTGTATGTAATCAATCCTAGAGAATTTTCCATGTGCACTTGAAAAGAATGTGTATTCTGGTTTTTTTTGGATGTAATGTCCTGAAAATATCAACTAAGTCTAACTGTTCTATTGTATCATTTAGGATCTCTGTTGCCTTAGATTTTCTGTCTGGAAGATCTGTCCATTGATGTGAATGGGGTGTTGTAGTCCCACTGATTTCCCCCTTTATGTCTGTTAGTATTTATTTTATGCATTTGGGTGCTCCTATATTGGTGCATATACGTTGACGAGTGATATCCTCTTCTTTTATCATTATATAGTGTCCTTCTTTATCTTTCCTCTGTTTATAGCCTCTGTTTTATTTTGCGGTACGCGGGCCTCTCACCGTTGTGGCCTCTTCCGTTGCGGAGCACAGGCTCCAGACGCGCAGGCTCAGCGGCCATGGCTCACAGGCCTAGCCGCCCCGCGGCATGTGGGATCCTCCCGGACTGGGGCACGAACCTGTGTCCCCTGCATCGGCAGGCGGACTCTCAACCACTGCGCCACCAGGGAAGCCCTATAGCCTCTGTTTTGTTTGATATGAGTATTGTGACCCCTGCTTTCTTGTCATTTCCATTTGCATGAACTATCTTTTTCCATCCCCTCACTTTCAATCTATGTGTGTCCTTTGCCCCAAAGTGGGTCTCTTGTGGGCAGTATATTGTAGGCTTTTTTTTTTTAATCCAACTTGCCACTCTATGTCTTTTGATTGGAACATTTAGTCCATTATTATTTAAGGTAATTATTGATAGATATGTACTTATTGCCATTTTAAACCTTGTTTTCCCATTGATTTTGTATTTCTTCTTGTTCCTTTCTGTTTTTCCTTTTGTGGTTTGATGATTTTCGTTTGTATTATGCTTGTGTTCTCTTCTTTTTGGTTTTTGTGAATCTATTGTATGTTTTTCAAGTATGTTAACCCCTTCCTATATCTACTTGCTTGGACTGGTAGTCATATAAGCTGAAACACATTCTGAAAAAAAAAACCCACTACATTTTCTTACTCTCCTCCCCCACATTGTAAGATTTTGATGTCCTCTTTTACATCTGCATTCATTGTGGTTATCAGCACTTTCACAGAAAATTTTGCAGAAATTTTTTTGATTTTTAAAAAAACCTGTGCACTGGCTTATTTAAGTGATTTACTTAACAGTTGTGATTTTCTCTTTCCTATAGAGTCTTGCTGCTTTTCTATTTAGAGAAGGCCTTTCAATATTTCCTTTGGGCTAGGTTTAGTATTGCTGTATTCTTTTACTTTTTGCTTGTCTGCGAATTTATCTCTTCTTCTATTCTATTCTTATTCTAAATAATCTTGCTGGGTAGAGTATCCTAGGTTGCAGATTTTTCCCTTTCAGGACTTTGAATGTATCTTGCCACTCCCTTCTAACCTGCAACGTTTCTGTAGAGAAATTACCTGATAGCCTTATGGGGGTTCCCTTGTAATTAACATTGTTTTTCTTTTGCTCCCTTTAGAATCCCCTCTTTAACTTTTGCCATTTTAATTATGATGTGTCTTGGTGTAGGTCTGTTTGGGTTCATCTTGTTTGGGACCCTCTGTGCTTCCTGTACCTGGATATGTTTCCTTCTTTAGGTTTGGGAAATTTTCAGCCATAATTTCTTCAAATACATTTTCAATCCCCTTTTCTCTTTCTTCTCCTTCTGGTATCCCTATTTTGCATATATTGGCATGCTTTATATTATCCCATAGGTCTCTTATATTGCTTTCTTCTTTTTTTTCTTCATTTGGCTTTCTGTCTGCTGTTATGATTAGGAGATTTCCATTATTCTATCTTCCAGATCACTTATTCATTCTTTTCCATATTCAATCTGCTACTTATTGTCTTTAGCTCAGCTTTCATCTCACGAAATGAATTTTTAAATTTTTCTTGGTTTCTTTTATAGGTTCTAGTTTCTTTTTACAGTAATCTGCATTTCTATCAATAGCTCTTCTTAATTCCTTCAGTATTTTCATTATCTCCTTTTTAAAATTCAGTGTCTGTTAGACTGAGGAGGTCTGTTTCATTGTTTGTTCTTTCAGGGGAATTCTCTTGATCTTTTAATCGGGAGTGATGCCTCTGCTTCTTCATTTTACTTATATTTCTCTTACCCTATGGGTTTAGGAGGAACAGTTATCTACTGTGGTCTTAAAGGGCTTTTTTTTTTTTTTTATGGTGGCTAAACATGCTGTGTGTCTTGCGGGATCTCAGTTCTCTGACCAGGGACTGAACCTGGGCCATGGCAATGAAAGCACCGAATCCTAACCACTAGACCACCAGGGAACTCCCGAGGGCTATTTTTATATGGAATGTCCCTGTGTAGCCTGCGTGGTTTTAATACTTTTGGTGCGAGGGCTGCTTTTAGTATGGATGCCTGCTGCGTCTTTCCTCAGTGTGTGCTGGCCATTATCCGCTTGATAGGGGGTGTGACTGATGTTGCAGTGACCAGAGCTTGCCCTGGATAGTGAGTGGGGCCTCCTCCTTGCTCTGTGGTTTTCACTGCCCTGTTGGGGTAAGGGCATGCTCCCTAGTTGTTGGAGTAGAGGCCCCCAGACCCATTTCTAAGCTGTGGTGTGAGGTGGGTGGGATGGGAGAGGAGTCAGTGAGTATTCCTCAATTGGAGCTGCCCATCAGGCAGCACGCTGTGGTGTCACTTGTCACCTGTTGTGTGGGCTCACAAAGTACACTGTTGTTGGCACTGCCCTCGGCCCTGCCTCCACTGTGGGAAGGCAAGAAATCAGCCCAGATGTCCCTCAGGCGCTGTGTTCACAAAACTACAAGCACAGATTTGTAGGCACTGATACACTAGAGTCAGGTATCAGGACTGCAGCGGAAGCAGCCCAGGCTCCAGGCCAGCCACACAGCTGCTAAGGCCAGACTTTCCCAACCGTGGGAACACCTGCAGTCCACTTGGCTGTCCTGCAGGAACTGAGTTTACAAAGGTGGTGGCAGTAACGTAAATCCAAGGTGTGGCCAGCCGCTGGGGATCAGCTCTGATTTCAGTCCCGCCTCCACTCTGTGGCCAATTGCTTGTGCTTACCCGCTCCCACACAACCAGAAGTCCGAGAAAGAGGCTGGTATGGCGGGCCCTCCCCTTCCCAACATCGAATGAACCTGGTCCAGACCTCCAGAACCACCCTGCATGGGAAACACTAAACGGACATTCTGGGCGATTTGTTACTCGGCAAGAGCTAACAGACACAACCATGAAAGTCAGGACTTTTGAGTTGGGGAAAAACATCTGGGAAGGGGAGGTATTTCCTCATACTGAAAAAAAGACTGGGGTCCACCCTAAAAACCACCCTCCACAGGTCTGTCAGGGGAGAGGTGCTTCCTTCTAAAACAACTTTCCCTGCCCTGGAGTTCTCTGCTCATTTTTCTCTAATTTTGGAATCACGGTTTCAGTCCTAGGGATCCACATTTATTCTTTTATAAATTTATTTATTTACTTATGGCTGCGTGGGGTCTTCATTGCTGCATGTGGGCTTTCTCTAGTTGCGGCGAGCGGGGGCTACTCTGTTGTGGTGCGCGGGCTTCTCGTTGGGGTGGCTGCTCTTGTTGCAGAGCACGGGCTCTAGGTGCAAAGACTTCAGTAGTTGTGGCTCACAGGCTCTAGAGCGCAGGCTCAGTAGCTGTGGCACACGGGCTTAGTTGCTCTGCAGCATGTGGGGTGTTCCTGGACCAGGGCTCGAACCCATGTCCCCTACATTGGCAGGCGGATTCTTAACCACTGCACCACCAGGGAAGTCCCCACATTTATTTAAAAAGCAATGAAAACAGACATCAAAGATGGCTTATGGACAAAAGATGACCTATGGAGTTCTGGGAGACCCATTCAAACTCTGCCTCAAACTTAGGGCCTAAAGTCACAAATTTAAGAGGCCTTAGGGGCCAAGGAGGGAATTTAAATGTGTGAAGTTCCCCACTCCCCTCCCCATGATTATTTATTTTGCGGTACGCGGGCCTCTCACTGCTGTGGCCTCTCCCGCCGCGGAGCACAGGCTCCGGACGCGCAGGCACAGCGGCCACGGCTCACGGGCCCAGCCGCTCCGCAGCATGCGGGACCCTCCCGGACCGGGGCACAAACCCGTGTCCCCTGCATCGGCAGGCGGACCCTCAACCACTGCGCCACCAGAGAGGCCCCCCACATTTATTCTTAAGACCCTGCTCCCTGTTACCATGCCAACTGCACCAAAGGAACTGAACCTTTTATTTATTTAAATGTGTGGACCAAATGTCTACACAGTCATAAAATGAACAATCAAAAGGCTGGCCAGAGACCCACAGATATATCTTCGGGTCTACTTTCATGCGTCACTATTAGAATTTTGAACCAGGGAGGTGGTGGAGGTGACTGGTAGATGCGAGGTCCAGTCCTGACCCTGTGACATCCTTCCTGTGTGATTTCGGGCACCCCACAGAGCCTCCCAGAGCCTTGGTTTCCTCATCGGCAACATGGGGATGGTAGGGTATCTACCCGCTAGTGCTGAGAGCCCAAGCATGAGGTATAAAAGGCTCAGTGGGGTGCCTGCCGATAGGAGGCCCTGGCAGCCCTCAGCCCTCATTCTCGGGCTGGTCCACCACGGTTTGTGCTGGACCGCCACCGTCAACAGGCTCCTCCTCCCGGTTGGAGCTCAGGTGTTGAGTCAGGTACGGCAGCTGGGCAAACGTGTCCCCCACCTTCTCGTCAGCATGCGTCCTCTGGTGTCGAATGAGGGCGGAGGAGAAGCCGAAGGCCTTGCCGCAGCCGCTGCACTCGTACGGCTTCTCGCCGGTGTGCACGATGCGGTGCTGGATCAGGTAGGAGCGGTTGCTGAAGGCCTTGCCGCACACGGGGCACGCGTAGGGCCGCTCGCCGGTGTGCGTGCGCCGGTGCAGCGTCAGCGATGAGCCCTGGCTGAAGGCGCGGCCGCAGTCCCCGCACCGGTAGGGCTTCTCTCCGGTGTGGACCTTCTGGTGCTCAATTAGGGAGGACACGTGGCTGAAGGCGGCGCCACACTCCAGGCACTTGTAGGGCCGCGCCCCCGTGTGCACGAGGTGGTGCTGCACCAGGTGCGAGCGGTTGCTGAAGGCGCGGCCGCAGTCCTGGCAGGCGTAGGGCCGCTCGCCAGTGTGCACGCGCCGGTGCTGGCTCAGGTGCGACACCTGCGTGAAGGCCTTGCCGCACTGCGCGCACGCGTACGGCTTCTCGCCCGTGTGGATGCGCCGGTGCTCGGCCAGCGAGGTGCTCTGGCTGAAGGGCGCACCGCACTCGGGGCACGTGTAGGGCTTTTCGCCCGTGTGCACGCGACGGTGCTGCGCCAGGTGCGTGATCTGCGTGAAGGCCTTGGTGCACTGGCCACAGGCGTAGGGCCGCTCGGCAGTGTGCGTGCGCTGGTGGCGGATGAGCGCCGAGGAGAAGCGGAAAGCCTTGTCGCACTGTGCACACACGAACGGCTTCTCGCCCGTGTGGATGCGCTGGTGCTCCAGCAGGGAGGAGCGGTTGCGAAAGGCCTTGGCACAGTGGCCACACGCGAAGGGCCGCTCGCCCGTGTGCACACGCCGGTGCTGCGCCAGGTGCGTGGGGCGCACGAAAGCCTTGCCGCAGTCTGCACAGCTGTGTGGCCGCTGGCCCGTGTGCGTGCGCCGGTGCGCCGCCAGGTAGGAGCCCTGGCTGAAGGCCTTGCCGCACTCGCCGCACGCGTAGGGCCGCTCGCCCGTGTGCGTCCGCCGGTGCAGCATCAGGTGCACGCTCTGGCTGAAGGCCTTGCCGCAGTCGGGGCAGGAGAACGGCTTCTCCCCCGTGTGGGTTCTTTGGTGCAGGGTGAAGGCCGAGCAGTAGCTGAAGGCCTTTCCGCAGTCCTGACACTTCCACGGCTTTCTGGTGCCACCACCTCGTTCCTCCTCCTCCTCTGCGCTGGTGTCTGTGTTCTTCTGGTTCGGGCTCTTTCTTGGTGTGCCACGCCTCTGAGGCCTGCGGTCAGCCTGGGTAGTTGGGGGGCTCGATCTGGTCCTGAGGGTTCTGGTGCATTCATCGTGCTCTGGGACGCAGTCCTCGGTGGGGTCTTCCTCGTGGACCTCCTGCTTCAAACAACTTTCCTGGTTCTCCCGGCCATCCCTGAAATGACCTTCGTGTTTCGGGGTTTCTTCCAACTCAGAGTCTTGCTGGACAGCAACCGTCAAGAGTCCTTCCATCCCAGCTTCGCGAGCTGCTGCCTCGATTTCACATCTTCATTACTGGATGAGAAAGAAAGAGGAGGGAGGGAAGGGAGGGAAGGAAGAGGAGGAGAGAAGGCAAGAAAGGAAAAAAGAAAGAAAGACAACAAAAAACCAAACAGGTTTGTCACCTGTCCCGAGCTGGAAAAGGATCAGTGCAGGGTCTGTCTACTGACAGTCTGGGTCAGATCATGCTTTGTTGCGGGACCATCCTGTGCATTGTAGGATGTTGAGCAGCGTCCCTGGCCTCTACTCACTGGATGCCTCCAGGTGTGACAACCAAAAATGTTTCTAAACCCTGCTGTTATGGGTTCAATTGCGTCCATGCAAAAGATGTACTGAAGTCCTAATCCCTGGTGCCTGTGACTATGTGCACGTGTGGAGAGCAGTCAGTGACCTGCTTTGGGTTCAACCCCCTGGGGTGGGTGGGCCAAGTGGGGGCCATCCTAGGGGTGATGAGTTTCTCCTGGTATCACCCGCAGCACACCCCTCCCTGAAAGACCCTGCTCACGTGGGTCCAGAAGGCCCTGTGTCTGTCTCCCACCAGCAGCAACCAGCTTCCAGCTTGCTCCCCGCTGTATGCAAAGTCACACTCACAGGCTGAGCCTGAGCCCCCCTCAAAAGGCTCTGAGCTCCCCTCATCCCCCTGGTGCTCCCCACCCCAACCCCAGCAAAGACGAGCTACAGGTGGCGACGAGCAGGTATGTGTGGTGCACAGAACACACACAGCAGGTACAGGAAGCCAGTGAAAGTTTTCACGGGCGGGCGGGCCACATGTCCGGACCAGGAGGAGACATTTCATCTTAACTAGCACACAGCGTGACAGCCGTCAACACAGAGATCCAGATTTCCACTCTGAAATCAACAGCGCTCCACCCTGGCCCAAGGCCCAGCAGCATCAGCATTGCCCAGGACAAGCGCAGAGATCAGGCCCCTCTCCAGGCCTGGTAACTTGGAATCTGCCTTCTGATAAGAGCCCCGGGTGGTTTGTGGGCACAGGAACATCTAAGAGGCACTGGTCCCGGCCACTCTGAAGCCAACTCGGGTGTATTATTATAGTGGCCAAAATAACCAGCACCCGTTGAACACAGACCTATGTGCCCAGCACCCTTTAAGCTCTTTTATTCCTCAGTGAGGCTCCCAGAAGTGGCAATACCAGGACCCACACCTGGGCTGCCCAGCTCCAGAGCTTTTCCTCTTCCTCTCTCTACCAATTAAAATCACTAATGGGGCTTCCCTGGTGGCACAGTGGTTGAGAGTCCGCCTGCCGATGCAGGGGACAAGGGTTCGTGCCCCAGTCCGGGAAGATCCCACATGCCGCGGAGCGGCTGGGCCCGTGAGCCGTGGCCGCTGAGCCTGTGCATCCGGAGCCTGCGCTCCGCAACGGGAGAGGCCACAACAGTGAGAGGCCCGAGTACCGCAAAAAAAAAAAAAAAAAAAAAAAAAATCACTAATGGCAGGACTTCCCTGGTGGTCCAGTGGTTAAGACACCGAGATCCCAATGCCAGGGGCCGGGGTTCGACCCCTGGTTGGGGAACTAAGATCCCACATGCCGCAACTAAAGATCCCACACGTCACAACTAAGACCCTGTGCAGCCAAATAAATAAATACTTCTTAAAAAATCACTAATGGCTCCATAAATGCCACACTCCTCTCCATGGCCTGCACAGCATCTCCCTGACCTCAGCCTCTACAACACCCTCACCTGCTCTGGGCTTGCCCTGCTCCAGCCAGAGGCCTCCTCCCTGTTCCACAAACACTCCAGGCATGCTCCTGCCACAGGGCCTTTGCACTGGCCGTTCCATCTACCTGGAATGCTTGTCCCCCAGTGCACGGCTCAATGAGCTGAGACTTGGAGGAAGTTTGGAGCGAGCATTCCGGGCCATGAGCCCAGCAAGTGCAAAGGTCCTAAGGCAGGACCATGATGGAGGTGATGGAGGAACGGTTAAGGGGCTGGGCAGGGTTGGGGGGCGCTGGAGAAGAGTGACCTAGGCGGAGAGCAGGGGAGATTAGATATGGCAGGGTGAGGGCCAGATCATGCAGGATCTTTGTGCAGAGGTGAGAACTTTGCTGGTGGGAGCCAAATGGGGCCAGTCCAAGTTCTGGTGCCACCCCCACAGGCAGCCCTCAGGCTTGAGTGGGGCCTGACTCGGTCCCCAGAGCAGGCAGTGGTACCCACCTCATGGGTTTGGGAGCATCGGGTCCTGTCCATGTCACTCAGGCTGTGGCCCCTGTCGTGGCCACACACGCCTCAGTGGGTCTAGTCAGCATCTGTGAGAGAAAGAAACAGGGACCCCTGAAGGAAGATGCTGGGGCAGGCACAGGTGGGTGGGTGGAGCAAGAACGCAGGGTGTTTCCTCTGTGTGCACGTGGGGAAGGTAAGTGGATTCAGGGTTGGGTACACCTGAGCCAGTCAGGTGCACAAGCAAGCAACCAAAAGAGAGACAGAGACATGCTCAGAGGCAGACACACATGTCACATCACACACGGACACACACATGGAGTTGCATGCAACCACACGGCGGGGGGTCAGTTATACAACCCCCTGCCTTGGCCCTCAGATGCCCTTACACAGTCACCTATATGCTGTGGCACAGTCCTTCCCATACACAAGGAGGCAGGCAGTCTCACACAACCACACAACTCCAACCGCGTCTGCGGTCACGCCTGCCCATGCACACATGGGTACACATACAGCAAAGTCACACATGCCGCCCTGCTCAACAGGCAGGCCTGGCCTGCGACACCACCCACAGTGGCACCCCTAGTCCCACGGAGAGTCATGCGGTGGGCAGAGCTCCACACGTGTCCAGAGCCGCAGGTTTGCAGGGTCTTCCCCACGCGCAGACACACACACCCACACACCCACCCCCACACACACACGCGCACAGCACCCCATCCTTGCAGTGTCTCTCATCAATATCCTGTGCACAGCCCTCCACTCGGGCACACCCGGACCATCCAGCTCCATGCTGGCAGGCTCACCCACCCAGCCACCCTACGCAGTAGCACAGCCAGGAATTGTGGAATTATACACCTCACACCCACCTAGGAGAACAAGTTCCACACATGCCCAAAGTCACAGATAGGCAGAGGTCCCCAAATGCTCAAATTCACGGGTACAGGCCGCTAGGGTCAGGCACATGCAAACATGTGGTGACACTTGGGGACGGACTCACATTGTCTCATGCACAGATGGGACAGGCGGGCCTACACGCACAGTGACACACATAGCTACACGCCCGCACCGGCACAAAGTTCTGGAGTGGCACGCAGGTCAGGCCTCACAGGCACAGGATCACGCCGCTGGAGTCGGGATCGTACCGGTACACAGAGACACACAGGGGACAAGCGTACAGGCACTCGTGCATGCGCACCGCGGCGCCCTCGCCTCCGGGACCAGCTCTGAAGGCCTTGGGCGGCTCCCGCCGAGCCTGGAGGGTTTGGGTCAGTTTCTCCACGGTCTCTGGCCCTATCCGGCCCACACGGAGCCCCGGTGACCCCTCGTCCCACGGTGGCGCGGACGTGCGGGCCACAAACTAGCCCAAGCTTCAGGCCGGCCCTGACTGCGCGTGCGCACTGGGAGAGTTGCGGCTCGCTCGGGTCCCTCAAGAACTACAACTCCCAGAAGGCGCCGCGCTGCGCCTGCACCGCGACTCGGGCCCGCAGCGCCGTTGTCATGGAAACTACAAGTCCCAGAAGGCCGTGCGACTGCACACAATGAGATGATGAATCTCAGCGGCTCCGGGGGCCCGAGGAGGGCAGGGCGGCTGGGGGCGGGGCTTGGGCGTGTCTACCCGAGCTCTGCTCACCACGACCTGGGCGCCATGGTGGGCGGGGCCAGTAATATGGGGGCGGGACTCTTCTTCCTCAAGGAGGGGGCGGAGTCCACAGATGGGGGTAAAAAAGACCCTTAGGATCAGAGAGGCTAAGTGAGTCACCTAAGGCCACACAGCACAGAAAGGGCTTGAGCTGGAGTTTGCAACCCACAGTTCACCCTTAAGCCATGGAAGTTATTTGTCTCAGAGATGTGATGTAATTCTAGACCGGAGCAAAAAAGGTGACAAATCCATTGACGTGGGCAAACGATTATAGTACAGAACTCAACATGAGAGTCACTATTGGCCTACTGTTTTTGTAAAGTGCTTCTCCATAGAGTTAGGCTTCCTAAATTATTCCCTTCATAGGATTAGCCTTCATAAATCATTCCTTCGGCCATTAGAGAAATGGGCACAGGCTCATTTTTAGACAGTTGGGAAAGCAGAGAAACGTGTGAATATACAATGGGAAGACGTATGTATGTCACCAGAATCAACATGCTACAGATTGTGAGATACCATATTATTTTACATACTCCCAAGACTGCCTGTTAAACCATGACACCTGCTTTTTATTGTTTTTAATTGAGGTATAGTTGATGTACAATATTATGAGTTTCAGGTGTACAGCATAGTGATTCAAATTTTTAAAGGTTATACTCCATTTATAGTTATTATAAAATACTGGTTATATTCCCTATGCTGTACAATATGTCTTTGTAGCTTATTTATTTTATACATAGTAATTTGTATCTCAATCCTATACCCCTATTTTACCCCTCCCCCCTTCCCTCACTCCACTGGACTCATGCTTTCTTTACCTTTCAAGTTTTTGTTTTATGTGTAGATGTCCAGAGGCATTGTGGGTTTCCCCTCATCCTTCTGGAAGCTTCTGGCCTTGCATGGTAAGAACACGCCCACTGCCCCTCCAAGCCTGGGACTCATGGAGCAGAGCCTCCCAGCCAATCCACAGACCTGTAAGCATGAGAAGAAAGGATTGTTGTTTTAAGCCACCAAGGTTTTAAAATTTTTTCTGGTTTAGTTTTACATTTGAATAGTTAAAAAACATCAGGAAACTTCCCTGGTGGCTCAGTGGTTAAGAATCTGCCTGCCAATGCAGGGGACATTTGTCCACCACGCTCACTTTCTAATTGCATATACTAGAAAGTGTAAGATATTTTTTCTAACATGCTAGAAGTATATTTGCCTTCATAGAGTTGGATCAAATTTGTCCTTGTAGGGTAGGATTATGTGAGTTAGTAGTCAGTAAATTTGTCACAACTATATTTTTAAAAGGTTCTATGCGGGTAGGAGAATAAATTAATTTTAGAACAAATAAGCTTCAATACTGTGATGAAACTATCATCAGGAACCTTATTTCCAGACTTGATATCAGTATGATATACATATAAACTTAAGGTTTTCGAGACAATTGTAAAGAATATATATATAATTATAAGTTGAAAAGCAAGAATAAAAGTCTTCATCTTTGTGATTGTATTATAACTGCAAAGTGACTATCTTCATTGGCCTTTAACGCACTGCTGTGGACCAAACTTATATGTTGAAGCTCTATTCTAATGTGATGGTATTTGGAGATGAGGCCTTCCGGAGATAATTGAGATTAGATGAAGTCATGAGGGTGGGGTACTCATGATGGGATTAGTAGCTGTCTGCACACTAGGATCTGAGTTGGTAGCACCTTGATCTTAGACTAAATGTCTGTTGTTTATGATATTTTTTTATAACAGCCTGAGCAGAATAATACATGCACACACTGTTCAGATAGCTGTAATCTGTTTCCCTACCATCTGTTTTTCAGATTTGTGCTGTCCCTACATACTTACTAGATAAGTAATAAATGAAAGTTTGTGATCACCCAAAATTAAGTGTATTTAACAGGCAGTCAAGTTTCTGAAACTCATTTTCCCCATTTAAAACTCTCCTGGGGACTTCCCTGGTGGTGCAGTGGTTAAGAATCTGCCTGCCAATGCAGGGGACACAGGTTCGCGCCCTGGTCTGGGAAGATCCCACATGCCGTGGAGCAATTAAGCCCATGTGTCACAACTACTGAGCCTGTGCTCTAGAGTCCGTGAGCCACAACTACTGAGCCCACGTGCCATAACTATGGTCTGGGAAGATCCCACATGCCGTGGAGCAATTAAGCCCATGTGTCACAACTACTGAGCCTGTGCTCTAGAGCCCGTGAGCCACAACTACTGAGCCCACGTGCCATAACTACTGAAGCCCACGCGCCTAGAGCCAGGGCTCCGCAACAAGAGAAGCCACCGCAATGAAGCCCAGTCCTCACTCACCACAACTAGAGAAAGCCCGCGCACAGCAACGAAGACCCAGCGCAGCCAAAAATTAATTAATTAATTAATTTTTAAAAATAAAAATAAAAAACGCCTCTTACACTTTCCTCATAAACCATGTACGGAGCTCAGAAGGCTGAAGGTTTTTTGTGTTTTTTTTTTACTAAAAAGCTTCCCCCCCCCCCCCGTTTAAAAAAAGGCAGGGATTACTCAAATACAGGAAAGGACCTTTCTATTCAAGTATATGATGTGGAAGTATTATGAAGAAAAACATTTTATTATGCTCATTTCATTATTTTGTGGTTATTAGGTAAAAACGTTCTATTAGTAGCAATTCAAGCAGGGCACAGAGGGAGGGCTCCATCTCTGCCCCACAGTGGGACTTTATTGGGGTGGCGTGACAAGCCAGGGATGGCTGGGATGGCTCAGTTGGTCCATACATCTGGGGCCTGGCTCTTCTCCATGCAGTGGGTGTTGGGACTGGCCAGACACCTCCATGTGGCTCGCTTGGGCCTTCTCACAGCACAGTGGACCCAGAGTAGTAGAACTTCTCGTACAGTGGTTCTGGGCTTCAACCGGAGTAAGCCAGGAGCAAGCCACTGAGTGGAGGGGCGATTTGTTACATAGAAGTTTATTGGCAATAAACTGATGAGACAGAGGCAGGGCCCAGAGATGAGGCTGAAGTGTAGGCCGGGTAATTCAGGTTCTTGTGGGCCATGCTAAGAACACTTCCTGAATGTGCGAGGCAATCGCTGCTGTGCTTTATATCTTTTAAAGCTGGAAGAGGGAATTTCCTGGCGGTCCAGTGGTTAGGACTCAGCGCTTTCACTGCTGGGGTCCCGGGGTTTGATCCTTGATGGTGGGACTCAGATCCCGCATGCCATGCAGTGCGGCCAAAAAAAAAAAAAGAGCTGGAATAGTCTGCATTTATGATACTATGTGTGCCTGCCTGGTGTGAGTACTGAACACTGTTTCCTTAACCCTTTTGGGAAGTTCTTTCCCTGGCCTTGGACCATGGTTCTGCTAAGCGCTCAAGGGGGACCCTCTGCAGATCTCCGGGTGGCCCTATTCGCTTCAGTACCCTTTCCTAGGAACTCAGGCCACGTTGGTTTTCTTGGATTCTCAGCTCCATCTCTTCAACTCAGGGGGTCTACAAGGCTCTGTCTGGATTCCTCCCCCTGCACCATGACCTAGAAACGCTCTTAAGATAGTAAGCCAGGGAAATTGTAGGGCTCCCTTCATTCATTTCCCATGTCCCACTGTCCTTCATAGCCTGATGTGCAGTCTTAAAAAGCACTATGTTTTATGTTTTGCCCCTTTTATGGTTGTTTCATAAGGGAGGGAAAATCTGGTCCCTGTTACTCCAACTTGGCCAGAAGCAGAAGTCCATGGTGGTTTTTAACTAAAATTAGCCTCATTTTGGATAGACAACAACACCAAGTATGATTTTACCAAAGAAAAGCAGAAATACTTCAATTTATACCAAGAAAAAATATTTTTTCTTGAATGAAAAATAGTGGTGATTTTACTACATTGATATAAATTGGGCTGGCCAAAAAGTTTGTTCAGTTAATGAATATATTTTTCAGTAAAGTTCGTGGGAAAAATGAAAAATGTGTCTTTTATTTTTACTTAAAACCGAACCAACTTTTTGGCCAACTCAATATTATCTTCACTCTTAAGGGTTTATGGATACTTGTCCGCCCTTGCTGAAATCATGAGAGGGGACATTTTCCTCAAAGAATGGATAATGGAAACAGCTCAAAGTTCTTTTCCTTTAAATATTTTTGTTTTTATTTTTTATTGAAGTATAGTTGATTTACAAGTTTGTGTTAGTTTCTGGTGTGATTCAGTTATATATACATATATTTATATATAAATATATTTGCATATGTATATATAAAACTGAATATATATATTCTTTTTCAGATTCTTTTCCATTATAGTTTATTACAATGTATTGAATATAGTTCCCTGTGCCATACAGTAGGACCTTGTTGTTTGTCTATTTTATACATAGTAGTTTGTATCTGCTAATCCCAAATTCCTAATTTATCCCTTCCTCCCCTTTCCCCTTTGGTAACCATAAGTTTATTTTCTATGTCTGTGAGTCTGTTCCTGTTTTGTAAATAAGTTCATTTGTGGTTTTTTTTTTTTTTTTTTTTTTTTTGGCCGCGCCACCATGCGGCTTGTGGGATCTTAGTCCCCCAACCAGGGATTGAACCTGGGCCCCAGCAGTGAAAGTGCTGAGTCCTAACCACTGGACCGCTGGGAAATTCCCATTTGTGTCATTTTTTTAAAAAAGATTCCACATATAAGTGATAAATGTGATTTTTAAAATAGTTTTCTTTATAAAGTTATATTTACCTGTTATGAGCTGAATTGTGTCTCCCTCCCATCCCCTCCCACCAATGATATTTTGAAGTCCTAACCCTCAGTATCTCAGAATGTTATTTGGGGGTAGGGGCTTTACAGAGGAAATCAAGTTAAAATTAGATCATTAGGGTGGGTCCTAATCCCATAGGACAGGTGTCCTTATAAAAAGGGGAAATTTGGATACAGAGCGAGGCAGGCATAGAAGGAAGATGTAAAGCGACACAGGCCATCCACAAGGGAAGGAGAGAAGCCTGGAACTGATCTTCCCTCAAGACCCTCAGAAAGAACCAAACTTGCTGATATCTTGGTTTCAGAATTCCAGCCTCCAGAACTGTGAGGCAATACATTTCTCTTTCCTAAGCGCCCCCAGTCCATGGTACTTTGTTACAGCAGCCCTAGCAACTAATACAGAGGCTATAAACAACAGCTGTGGTTTCGTTCGTTAGCCGTGGGCTGGGTTCAGCTGAGCAGTTCTTCTGGTCTTTCTGGGCCCATTCATGCATCACTGGTTGGCCGCGGGCTGACTGGGGACTGGCTCATTTAAGGTGGCCTCACCTGCGATGGCTCATTTCTGCTCCAACAGGCTAGCCCGAGCCTGTCCACATGGCAGCTGGGTGGGGTTCCAAGAGTGTGAGCAGAATCTGCAACACCACTTGAGTCCCAGGCTCCACGTGGATGCATTTCCATGTTCACAGCATTCTACTGGCCAAAGCAAACTACAGGTACAGTCCAGATTCAAGGAGTGGGAAAACGGAAATGTTGCAAGACAGGTGGATGCAAGAAAGGGTGGAAAATTAGCTTCACTTTTTGGGTAATCTATAACACACACACATAAATATAAGGGATCGGATATAGTCTGGGGTCTAATTCCACACACACTAGTGGAATTGCACACACTCCTGCTCTATAAAAAATAGATGCAAAGATCTTTCAACTACTCCTCAAGTGACGTTGTTTCCAGACATCTTCTTTCAGGGTCAACCCCTTTCATGCATAATTATTATCATGCTAAAATGAATTCCCAAGTATGGCTTGAATCTCTCTATCCCTTATTGGTTAAAGAAGTCCAAAGTTGGCAAGTACCTAAATTACACCTTACATTTATTTAGCAAATCCTCAACTGAAGACCATTTATGTGCTTTCCACATTCTCTCTGGGATGAAGGATGTTGCTGTCAACGTCTGGTTTTTCTCAGTTTTAAAAATAGGTGATACTATTGGATGCAGCAAAAGCAGTTCTAAGAGGGAAGTTTATAGCAATGTAATCCTACCTCAAGAAACAAGAAACATCTCAAATAAACAACTTAACCTTACACCTAGGGGCTTCCCTGGTGGCGCAGCGGTTGCGCGTCCGCCTACCCACCTAAAGCAATTAGAGAAAGAAGAACAAAAAAAACCCCAAAGTTAGCAGAAGGAAGGAAATAATAAAGATCAGATCAGAAATAAATGAATAAGAAATGAAGAAAGCAATACTAAAGATCAATAAAACTAAAAGCTGGTTCTTTGAGAAGATAAACAAAATTGATAAACCATTAGCCAGATTCATCAAGAGAAAAAGGGAGAAGACTCAAATCAACAGAATTAGAAATGAAAAAGGAGAAGTAACAACTGACACTGCAGAAATACAAAAGATCATGAGAGATTACTACAAGCAACTATATGCCAATAAAATGGACAACCTGGAAGAAATGGATAAATTCTTAGAAAAGCACAACCTTCCGAGACTCAACCAGGAAGAAATAAAAAATATAAATAGATCAATCACAAGCACTGAAATTGAGACTGTCGTTAAAAATCTTCCAGCAAACAAAAGCCCAGGACCAGATGGCTTCACAGGCGAATTCTATCAAACATTTAGAGAAGAGCTAACACCTATCCTTCTCAAACTCTTCCAAAATATAGCAGAGGGAGGAACACTCCCAAACTCATTCTACAAGGCCACTATCACCCTGATACCAAAACCGGACAAAGATATGACAAAGAAAGAAAACTACAGGCTAATATCACTGGTGAACATAGATGCAAAAATCCTCAACAAAATACTAGCAAACAGAATCCAACAGCACATTAAAAGGATAATACACCATGATCAAGTGGGGTTTATCCCAGGAATGCAAGAATTCTTCAATATACACAAGTCAATCAATGTGATACACCATATTAACAAATTAAGGAATAAAAACCATATGATCATCTCAATAGATGCAGAAAAAGCTTTCAACAAAATTCAACACCCATTTATGAT
>NC_041230.1:4082725-4083028 GCF_002837175.3 Physeter macrocephalus
AAGAAGTAAAGATGTCACTGTTTGCAGATGACATGATACTATACATAGAGAATCCTAAAGGTGCTACCAGAAAACTACTAGAGCTAATCAACGAATTTGGTAAAGTAGCATGATACAAAATTAATGCATAGAAATCTGTTGCATTCCTATACACTAATGATGAAAAATCTGAAAGAGAAATAAAGGAAACACTCCCATTTACTGTTGCAACAAAAAGAGTAAAATACCTAGGAATAAACCTACCTAAGGAGACAAAAGACCTGTATGCAGAAAACTATAAGACACTGATGAAAGAAATTAAAG
>NC_041230.1:4083559-4093793 GCF_002837175.3 Physeter macrocephalus
AATAAACAAATGGGATCTAATGAAACTTAAAAGTTTTTGCACAGCAAAGGAAACCATAAACAAGACGAAAAGACAACCCTCAGAATGGGAGAAAATATTTGTAAATGAAGCAACTGACAAAGGATTAACCTCCAAAATATACAAGCAGCTCATGCAGCTCAATATCAAAAAAACAAACAACCCAATACAAAAATGGGCAGAAGACCTAAATAGACATTTCTCCAAAGAAGATATACAGATTGCCAACAAATACAGGAAAGTATGCTCAACATCACTAATCATTAGAGGAATGCAAGTCAAAACTAAAATGAGGTGTCACCTCACACCAGTCAGAATGGCCATCATCAAAAAATCTACAAACAATAAATGCTGGAGAGGGTGTGCAGAAAAGGGAACCCTCTTGCACTGTTGCACAACGTTCATTGCAGCTCTATTTACAATAGCCAGGACATGGAAGCAACACAAGTGTCCATCGACACTTGTGTTGGATAAAGAAGATGTGGCACATATATACAATGGAATATTACTCAGCCATAAAAAGTAATGAAATTGAGTTTTTTTGTAGTGAGGTGGATGGACCTAGAGTCTGTCATACAGAGTGAAGTAAGTCAGAAAGAGAAAAACAAATACCATATGCTAACACATATATATGGAATCTAAAAAGAAAAAAATGGTTATGAAGAACCTAGGGGCAAGAAAGGAATAAAGACGCAGGCGTAGAGAATGGACTTGAGGACACGGGGAGGGGGAAGTGTAAGCTGGGAAGAAGTGAGAGAGTGGCATGGACATATATACACTACCAAATGTAAAATAGCTAGTGGGAAGCAGCTGCATAGCACAGGGAGATCAGCTCGGTGCTTTGTGACCACCTAGAGGGGTGGGATAGGGAGGGTGGGAGGGAGACGCAAAAGGGAGGATATATGGGAGTATATGTATATGTATAGCTGATTCACTTTGTTAGCAGAAACTAACACACCATTGTAAAGCAATTATACTCCAATAAAGATGTTTTTTCTAAAAAAGAGATTATACAGTGTATAGCATTTGGTAATCTTGCTTTTTTTTTCACTTAACTACACATACCAAGAACTATTTTTTTTGTCATTAAGACTTTTTCTGCAACATATTTTTTAATGGCTGCCAGTATTGAAACAACACTTTCTAAAAATGTTGACTTTATTTGCTGTATTGTTCTATGAGTACTAACACACACATAGATTCAATACCACCAGCACCACCACAATCAGGATGCAGAATGACTCCACCACCCCCAAATCCCCCCTCATTTCCCCCTTTTATAGTCACTTCCCGTCTCTTCCCCTAACCCCTGTCAACAACCAATATGGTTGTCATCTCTATAATTTCACATTTTCCAGAATATCATACACGTGTATCAAAGACATCTTTAAGAGGATGGAATGTCCTGGTTGCCATGGTAACCTGCAGGCGGAAGCTCGACTTAGAGAAAGGAATTCAGGAATTGAGAGAAAGAACATACACAGTGATTTGTTGGCGGGGGGGTGGGGGGTGGGGGGCGGGGGGGCGGCAGTTAGGTCAATCCCCTCCCCTGCAGCTCATGTTAGGAATTCCTAACCCTTCCCCCGCAGCTGGGGTGAGAGGTTTGAGGTGAACTTCCCAGCAGACATCTCCCCAGGGACCCCAACTCCATGATTCCCGGGGTGGCTGCTGCTGCCCGAGGTCCCACAGACCAAGCTCTCTTTACACTATCTGTAATCTCCCTGCACAGACGTCTGAGGCAGGATTAGAAGCGGCCAATGTTCTTGGTGTTTTCTACCTTCCCCATTACCTCATCCAGGTGTCTCATTCAGGTGTCTCACCTGAATCCCCAAGACCCCCTTCTCTTGTCTCCTGTCCGCTCCACTCCCCTTCAGTCCCATTCAAGTCTCCACTCAGCAGACAGAAGAAATGTTCAGAGGAAATGAAGTTAAGGTACAAGTCAGATTAAACCCCACAGGGGCTTCTTTCTTTGCTCAGAATAAAACTCAAATTCTTCTGTGGCCGGCCAGGCCCTGCTGACTTTATCTCCCCCTTGGTCACTGGGCTCCAGCCACACCGGCTTCTCTGTCTCTTCAAAGAACCAACCTCAGGACCTCTGCACCTGTTGTTCTTCCCGCCTCTCCTCCCCTGAGTCCTTATGTGGTTCTTTCCTGTCTCCATTCAGGGTTCTGGCCAGAGGTCACCTCCTCAGGGAAGTCCACCCTGACTGTCATCTCCAGAGGCCCTCCGTGCACACCTCTGCCTTGTTTCCATCACAAACCTGATGCTTCTCTTGTCTGCTTATTTCATTACTGCATGTTCCCCCATCGGAATGTAAACTCTTAGGACGATGGCACAAAGAATGGAGCTAAGTTTCTGGGTTTCTGCTGGTGTATATTTCTCACTGGGAATTGAAAAGATCCAAAGAGAAAAGATAACAACTGTTCCTGATTTCCTATGAAATTATTAAAATATTCTCTTCTTGTTGCTACTTTTATCAGGGAAACAGGAATCCAGTGATAGTGAAGATGAGAGGGTCGATGTCTGAGGACAGAAAAAGCAGGTGTGTAGCAGGTATTACTGGAGGTGGCCCAGTTTACCTTTCCTTGGATGTTCGGGGGCAGGATGGAGGGCTGATGCTGGAAACAGGGGCTCAGGACCAGACAGCCGGGAACCCTCCCGTCTCTGAGCCCAGCGTTCTCATCTGTCGGAGGCAGATGCTCCGAGGACCTCGCTGACAGTCAGGGCTGCTGGGCACGGTGTGTATATTGCACACTGCCTGTAGGCACCGTCCGAGGAGATGTGGGGATGTGAAACCCAGCCTACACTCCATCCCCAAGCCACGTCCACGCCAGGGCTGCAGGAATCCCACAGAACATTGTGCCGTATATCCAAAGCCCTACAGACTTCCAAGGCCGTGTGCATGATTATCATAATTTGGGGAAAAAGTCATATTAAACAAAAAACCCTTAAAAATACGAAGTAACAAAAGTATCTCGGTTATTTTCTGTTTCAATTTTAGGGAATGCTTTTGAGTTCATGAAGTGCCTGTGAGGTCGCTAGATGGCGCCCTTGAATCGTAGGAAAGTAAACAGGCTTTTTTTTTTTTTTTTTTTTTTTTTATTAAAAAAAGTTGCTTTTGAGTTCATGAAGTGCCTGTGAGGTCGCTAGATGGCGCCCTTGAATCGTAGGAAAGTAAACAGGTTTTTTTTTTTTTTTTTTTTTTTAATTAAAAAAATGTTTGTGTGTGTGAAAAATAACGCATGTAGAAAAAGTACACAGGACAAGATTTTACAATGCAACGAATAATATTTAACATATAACCGTACCCTTGTCTAGTAAAATCATACATTTTCTTATGTTCAAACACTTTTTCTTGATTCCTTTCCTCACTACCCTCTTGCTTCCCCCCAGACATGAGTACAATACTGGTGTGTCTAACAGTATAATTTTGTTTTAGCTGCTGTTGGACTTTATATACGTGGCTTCGTACACTATATGTTTCTGGATATCTCGTTCAACACATTTGTGAGATTTAACTATGTTGTTGCATGTAGGTGTCATTTGGTCATTTTCATTGCTTCCCCACCCCCCATCATTTAGGTCCATCTTTTTACAAGGAAATTTTATCTCAAGAAGGTGACATTTTTAATTTATTTTATTTTTTCTCTTCTTTTTTTCTTCTCATTGCGTTTGTTTTTGGTTAAATTTTTCTCATATTTTGGTGTTAATGGACATTTGTGTGGTTTCTGGTTTGATGCTGCTATAAATATTCTTGTATGTGTCTGGGTGCTCAAGTCCATGCATTACCCCTAAATACACATGTAGGAGTGGAACTGCTTTGTCATAAATTTGTGTGCATTAACCTTTAGTAGATACTGCCAATTTTATTGCCACAGTCGACCGATTTACACCCCCAGCAGTAGTGAATGAGTATTTCCACCTATTTCCCATTCCAAAACTTGGCAGTAAGCACGGTTTGGTGTTGGCTGTATATGAGGTTTGTAGTTATATCTCATTATGTTTTTCTTTTGCATTTTCCAGATTGCTAACGAGTTTGTGTATTTTTTCATCTATTGAATGGCAGTTCAATATTCTTCTTTCTGATGGGCTAGTTTAAGTTTCTTCCCCACTGTTTTCTTCTGAAGTATTTTCCCCTCTTTTTGCCTTTTTTTTTTTTTTTTTTTTTTTTTTTGCTTCATCCCGCGGCTTGTGGGATCTTAGTTCCCCGAACAGGGATCGAACCTGGGCTCCCAGCAGTGGAAGCACAGGCTCCTAACCAGTGGACAACTAGGGAATTCCCTCTTTTTGCTTTATAGACGTTATTTCTGTGTTCAAGAAATGAGCTCTTTTTCAAATATATGTGTTGCAAAGAATTTCCCACACTATAGCTTGACTTTTCAGTCCTTTCACTGTGTGTGTGTGATAGAGTGCTTAGTTTTCATATAATTAAACCAGTTGCGCTTGTTTCCAAGTCTAAACAGACCCCAAAGCAATGTGTCTCCTACCATCTTCTAAGAGTTTTATTGATTCTGAATTTACTTTTCCTTCTTCCTTTAGAACATAATTTTTTTTGGTCTTTTATCTTTTTAAAAAAATTTTACTGGAGTATAGTTGATTTACAACGTTGTGTTAGTTTCGATATATGTATATTATAGAGGGCACATAGTTTTAAGAAGAGTTTGAGCTTGAGAAAATTTCACATTCTCTCTCTCTCTTTTTTTAAATTTAAATTTATTTATTTATTTATTTATTTATTTTTGGCTGCCTGGGGTCTTTGTTGCTGCGCGCAGGCTTTTCTCTGGTTGCGGAGAGCGCGGGCTACACTTCGTTGCGGTGCGTGGGCTTCTCATTGCCATGGCTTCTCTTCTTGCAGAGCACGGGCTCTAGGCACAAGGGTTTCCGTAGTTGTGGTATGTGGGCTCAGTAGTTGTGGCACACGGGCTTAGTTGTTCCGAGGCATGTGGGATCTTCCCGGACCAGGGCTGGAACCGTGTCCCTTGCATTGGCAGACGGATTCTTAACCACTGCGTCACCAGGGAAGTCCCCTCATGTTCTCTTAGTAGTGGTGAATTGGGCTAAGGCCGTTTATTGAAATGCCTTTACTTTCTTCACTTCTCTGCAATGCCATTTCTTCTTATCAATTAAATAAACATTTGTGTGTTGGCTCAGTTCTTTGCTCTCTTTGCTAGCTCACTGGTCAGATTTCCTTATTGTTAATTTCTGTAGCTTTGAGACAAACATTGTTTTCCACTAGAGTTGGTCCTTTACCCTCACATATAAATTTTAGGATTCAGTTTGCTTAGTTTCACACATACACACACTTACACATGCACACACATACCCTTGTGGGATTTTGACTGCGATGACACAAAATGTACAGACTAATATAGGTAAAAATGAAAAGTGAAAATTACTGACTACTCAAGTTTATAACATGCGCCATTTATGTAGGTCCTCTTTAATTCTTCTTTTCAATGTCATTTAATTTTTAAGTGAAAATTGTATATATTTAAGGTATACAGCATGATAATTTAAAAAGTTTTAAAAATTGAAGTATAGTTGATTTACATTATTGTGTTAATTTTGGGGTACAGCAAAGTGATTCAGTTATACACATATGTTTTCAGATTATTTTCCATTATAGGTTATTGCAAGATATTGAATGCAGTTCCCTGTGCTATCCAGTAAATCCTTGTTGCTTATCTATTTTATATATAGTTGTGTGTACCTTTTAATACCATACTTCTAATCTATCCCTCCCCCACTTTCCCCTTTGATAACCATATGTTTGTTTTCTATGTCTGTGAGTCTGTTTCTGTTTTGTAAATAAATTCACTTGTATCATTTTTAAGTTTCCACATATAAGTGGTATCATATGATATTTGTCTTTCTCTGTCTGACTTGCTTCACTTAGTATGACCATCTCTAGGTCCATTCATGTTGCTGCAAATGGCATTATTTCATTCTTTTTTATGACTAATATTCTATTGTATATATATATATATATATATATATATGCCACATCTACTTTATCCATTCATCATTGATGGACATTTAGGTTACAGCATGATGAGTTGATGTACATATACATAGTAAAATGATTACTATAGTCAACCAAATTAACGTATCATCTCCTCATAAAGTTACCAATTTTTCTGTGTGTGTGATGAGAGTCCCTGAAAACTACTCTCTCAGCAAATATCCAGTATTCAACACAGTAGTCTTAACTACAGTCTACATGCTGTATGTGCAATTTCTAGTCTTATTCATCCTACCTAACTGCAACTTTTAACCAACATCTTTCCATTTCCCCACCTCACAGCCCCTGATAACCACCATTCTACTATCTACTTCCATGTACTCGACTTTTTTAGCTTCCACGTACAAGTGAGATTATGCAATTTTTTCCAGAAAGCTTTGCCTCTTTTTCTTTGGGGCCAAAAAAGAAACCAACCAACCAACCAACCAAAACCACACAAACAAATCAAAACTCCCGACTTTCTGCAAAGAGGGATTTTGAAAACTAGTAACAGAGTCCAGTCTCCTCAATTTCTTTGGATAGAAGAAGTCCCAAGGACAGCATGTGCTGTCTCAAGGTTACAAGCAGGCTGACCAATCCTCCTGGTTTGCTCAGCACTGTTTCTGGGATGCAGGACTTTCAGTGCTGAAACCAGGGCAGACTTGGTGCTGAAACCAGGGCAGACTTGGGAAAACCAGAATACATTGCTCACCCTTAACGTTGGAGAGAACTTGTTTTCTTTGGCTAACACTCGTTTTTGTCTGAGTTCATCCATGATTACAGGTCTTGTTTATGTTTCCCTCCAACACGGTCACAGAATGGCCATGTCTGATGGCCGTGTGCTATGACATTCTGGCTGCTCCTCAGGAGGACACCAAGGCCTAGCCGTGACTGCCAGGCCACTCGTACATGTCAAGGTCTGCTTCTCTCTATCTCAAAGTCACCTGCAGACTTCTCACTCCAGGTCTGTGAGCCCTTTCTGGGCCATGGCGACTGGATTTCTCTGTCCATTTCACACACAAGAAATGTGACTCTCAGGGGCTTCCCTGGTGGCGCAGTGGTTGAGAGTCCGCTTGCCGATGCAGGGAGCACCGGTTCGTGCCCCGGTCTGGGAGGATCCCACGTGCCGTGGAGCGGCTGGGCCCGTGAGCCATGGCCGCTGAGCCTGCGCGTCCGGAGCCTGTGCTCTGCAACGCGAGAGGCCACAACAGTGAGAGGCCCGCGTACCGCAAACAAACAAACAAACAAAAAAGAAATGTGACTCTCAGAAAGGCCCCCTAACCACTTCAGGATGTAGCTGCCATGACAACCCTGTGAGTTTTCATCTGGAGTCACCTTCACGGAACAACAGCTCAGATTCTGGTGGGAGGGAGGAATCCACTCACACAGACCTTTTCCTCTAAGACTCTGAACGATGCAGAAAGTTTTCTTTTTTCCAACGTCCCAGCCCAATCTCTGCTAACGAGCACGATTCCCCGGGTTGTGCCCAGGAATCTCCAGAGATGCAGGGGGAAGGGTGTTCAATTACTCAGTTCTCCATCCATTCCCGCAGGAGTTCCAGGAAACTGTGTGGGAGACTGAAGGGGAAAATACAGAGAGAGGGAGAGGGGACGCCTTTATTCTCAGGGAGCCCGCTTCAGAAAGTGCTGGGATCCAAAATGTTTCACATGGGCTCCTCAGATTTACTTTCTTATTCTCCCCTAGGTTCCAGAGCAGCCTGACTCCTGTTCGTGTGTGGTCTCCTCATGGAAAGAATGGGTGAAGTTCCTGGATTAGACCCTACTGGATCCAGGTGTGTGGTTGGGTAAGGGAGAAGTGTGGGAAGAGGATGTTTTACCTGATGCAGCTTTATCTATCCAAGCCATACTTCCATCCATCCATGCATCCAACCATCCATCTATCCATCCATCATCCATTCATCCATCCATCTATCCATCCATCCATCCATCCATCCATCATGTCCTCTCTGCCTGGTATCCTCTTCCATCTCCCAGCCATGCTGATAGGGTCACCTTTTTCCCTCCCAACACTCTTCCATAACTTCCTCAGGAAGCATTTCTGTCCTCTCAGATTAAGGCAGAGTCCCTTTTGCTCATGTCAGAAACTCAGATTCCTACAAGTGCTAGGCAGGTACTTAGTGTTCCCACTGTGTTCCCATATCCTAGTACAGGCATGTCCTCTCTCATCCCTTTCAAATGACAGCGTTCAATTTGGGTGTCAGGTCAAAGGAGGAGATAAAGGTATATGCATATTTCCTCCCTCATGTTAAAAAAATTGTAGCCTACCCACTGTTCTCTCTCACTGTGGCATCCTAATTACTGCCCCCACCAAACTCACTCTTCCATCCATTTCATTAACAATGTATTAGAAATCTATTTCTATAAGTATAAAAAGTTTCCTTATTCTTTTCATTTCTGCATAGTATTCTGTGTTATGGATGAATCCTAGTTTCTTTACCCAGTCCCATATTTATAGATATTGAGATAGATTTCCATCTTCTGGAATATAACCTACTACTTACATTAAAAAAAATGTTTGAAAATAGTCCTGTTGCTTTCTCATTTTGCACGTGTGATCACATCGGTACAAAAACTTCCTAGAAGTTGCAGAACTTGGTAAAGGATACATGCAGCTATAGATTGTCAGGGAACGGAGTACAGTGGGAACAGATCAAGGTCCGTGGATGCTCCAGGAGCAGTGGGAGACCCTGGACTTGTAAAGGGAAGATTAGAAAAGACTTCAGCATCCAGGATGGACCAGACAGTTTTCTGCTTTACTACTCTCTTCTAATTCAACCCCTCAACACTCCTCTCTACGTGGTGGGGGTGATTCTTCCCATCTCCCAGACGAGGAGCTGAGACCATGAACAGCGAAGGGACTTGGTGATGATGACACCAGTTATGGAGCACGGTGACTCTTCCTGTGAGGTAGGTGCCACGTACAGCCCCCCTTAGGGACCCTTTGCTGTTAGATGCTCAAATTCCTCATCAAGCCCCCCAAACCCTGCACTGGCTGGTATCCCTTTATCCTCAGTTCCCATGATACTGCACTGCAGGGTCTGAGGGTTTGATTGTTAATTTATTTACATGCTTATTGTCTATATCCTTGTCTCCACCACTGATTGGAATTATTTAAAGTTTGGACCTTTACTTTTTTATTACTGTCTCTGTACCTAGAATAGACTTGTAGGAAATGCATAATAAATATTTGTTGGAGTAATGAGTGAGTGAATGATAGATAGGGCTTGGTCTTTTCCTTTTATTTTTCCTTTATATCTCCACTTCGTTCTTAGAATTATTTTAAAATATCCATCCATATCATTTCACTAAGGAATTTCACTTCCTGATCATTATCTTAAGGAAATAATTTTACAAGTGTGTAAAGATGTACTTATAATAATGATTCACAAAAAATTGTGTATTGTAATTTAAAAATGGAAATAATCTAAAATTTCAAAATTAGGGATTAAATGCATAAACCATGACGCACTTATCAATGCTTTGGAATATAAAATGATTTGAAAGAATTATGGAAAAATGATTCATTTGTCTGAAAACATGTCAGTGCTAACTTCATAAGTGAAGAAAAGCAGTTTACAAAACAGAATGAAATATACGTTCCCGTTTTGCTTCTGGGTATGCATTTGTGTGTTTCTAGGTTTTTGTGTATGCCAAGAAATATGTTGCAGAAGAGTTATAGTAAAATATTAACAGTGGCTACATTGGTAACGGATTCACGGGTTTTATTTTATTTTAATCTTTGCAATATTTTTTCTGTTTCTGAAAAATTTAAACATGATTAATTGAACATTGAGGATAATGAGTAACATAAAGAGTTGCCTTCATTTTGCATCTACAATGTTTCAGCCTCTGTGCTTGTTACTTTTTTTTTGAATTTTATTTATTTTTTTATACATCAGGTTCTTATTAGTTATCTATTTTATACATATTAGTATATATATGTCAATCCCAATCTCCCAATTCATACCACCACCACCACCACCCTCCCACTTTCCCCCCTTGGTGTCCATACGTTTGTTTTCTACATCTGTGTCTCTATTTCTGCCCTGCAAACCGGTTCATCTGTACCATTTTTCTATGTTCCACATATATGCGTTAATATACAATACTTTTCTCTTTATCACTTACTTCACTCTGTATGACAGTCTCTAGATCCATCCACGTCTCTACAAATGACCCAATTTTGTTCCTTTTT
>NC_041230.1:4094217-4094413 GCF_002837175.3 Physeter macrocephalus
GGCAAATATTTTATCCCATTCTGAGGGTTGTCTTTTCGTCTTGTTTATGCCTTCCTTTGCTGTGCAAAAGCTTTTAAGTGTCATTAGATCCCATTTGTTTATTTTTGTTTTTATTTTGTTTTTATTTCCATTACTCTTGGAGTTGGATCAAAAAAGATCTTGCTGTGATTTATGTCAAAGAGTGTTCTTCCTATGT
>NC_041230.1:4094925-4134134 GCF_002837175.3 Physeter macrocephalus
TTTATTCCTAGGTATTTTATTCTTTTTGTTGCAATGGTGAATGGGATTTTTTGCTTAATTTATCTTTCTGATCTTTCGTTGTTAGTGTATAGGAATGCAAGAGATTTCTGTGCGTTAATTTTGTATCCTGCAACTTTACCAAGTTCATTGATTAGCTCTAGTAGTTTTCTGGTGGCTGTGCTTGTTACTTCTTAACCATAATTGCTTGTAATCCTTCCAACATTGCTGTGAGGGAGATTAATGATTCCCATTTTAAAGATGAGCTCAGGATTCTGAGTGAGCTTTTCCAAGTTTTCACAGCTACTAAAGGACAGAGCTAGGATTTAAACCTGGGCTATAGTGACAGCCAAGGTGTTATACAACACTATCTCCATTCTGGTTGTGGTTACAGGAATCTAAATATGTTAAAACACATAGAAGTGTAGACCAAGAATATCAGTTTTATGTATATTAATTTGAAACCTAAAAAATTTTAGTTGGTTCATTTAAGGAATTAAATGAGTGAAGTAGGAGGGAAGAAAGCCATCTCTATATCCCACACTTGCTGTTAGATGATGACTCAAATTCCAATATGGACTCCAGGGAGATCTATCCATAGGTGAATCAGTCCAGAAGGAAAAGTTCTATAGCTTTAGGAAGATGATAAATGGCAGCTGTCCTGGAGACTGTGGTGAACTAGAGAGAATCCTCATCTGAAGAGGGCAGATCCACATCCCAATCTCTAGATGATTTTAAATGTTTTCACAGCTAATAACTGATCCATTTAAAGCATAGATGAGAGCCAGACTGAACATACTAGTGCTACTCTTCAAATTTTTCTTTAGGCTGCCAATTCCTTGAGAGCAGAGCCTATTTTCCTTGCTCACTATTGTAGTTCCATTGCCTGGGATAGAGTCTGGACTGAGTTAGTAGCTGCTCAAAAATATTTGTTGAATGAGTGAATGAATCTGCTAAAGAAATGATGAATGGGGACTTCCTGGCAGTCCAGTGGTTAAGACTTCACCTTCCAATGCAGGGGGTGCTGGTTCCATCCCTGGTCAGGAAGCTAAGATCCCATATGCCTTGCGGCCAAAAAGCCAAAACATAAAACAGAAGCAATACTGTAACAAATTCAATAACGACTTTAAAAAAAATGGTTCACATAAAAAAAAAATTACCTGTATTTTTTTTAAAAAAAGAAACGATGAATGAATCCAACCATAAATGGATTTATGAATAAATGACTCAAGTAGAAATGCATGAATGAAATAATCCACTAGCCAACATGTAAAAGAGTCAATGAATGATTGACCCAATCCATCCAACAATCCATCAATCCATGAATCAATGAATTATTATATGATAAGATGAGTCAATGAGGGATGCTGAATGGTGGATTATATTAAGCAACATTCTCACCAAGGGACATAGCAATGCGGGGTAAAGGAGTAGTGATCTGAGCAGCAGTCCCAAGGAACCCACTAGAGTTTGTGCCTTGAAAGAGTCAAACCATACTTATATGAAGCTGTCAGTTTCTGAACAACACACTTAAGATGACCCATATTTTCCCACCCAGCTAAGTTTCAGAATGAGCATGGACATCCAGAATAGCACAAAGAAGATCTACTTCATTCTGCTTGGGCTCTCCCAGTATCCACGGGTTCAGACCATGTTCTTCTGCCTGCTCCTCATGTCCTATGTCGTCACCCTTCTTGGGAACAGCCTTATCCTGCTACTACGATCCTCGGCTCCACATGCCCACGTACTTCTTCCTCAGCAACCTGTCCTTGCTGGACATGTGTTACACCATGTCTAGTGTGCCCCAGATGCTGGTCAACTGCTTGGTGACCATCCCTATCATCTTGCTAGGACAGTGCTTGGCCCAGATGGCTGCAGGACAGTACCTGGGTGTTGTGGAGTGTCTCCTGCTGGCTGCCATGGCCTATGATCACTGTGTGGCCATTGGTGACCCGCTGCACTACTCGGTACGCATGGGGCCCCGACTCTGTAGCCTGTTAGCCGGGACCTCATGGACTTCAGGCTTCCTGTTGACTGTAGTCCCTGTGATAACCATGCCCTTGGAGTTTTGTGGTTGCCAGATAATCAACCACTTCTCGTGTGAGCTCCTGGCCCTGCTCAAGCTTGCCTGCTCTGACCTGCATTTCTATGCAGGTCATTTCTAGGAGTCGCTCCTGGTGGGCATCAGTGCCCTGACCCTGCTGGCTCCTTTTGCTTTTATCATGGCCTCCTATGGAAGGATCCTGGTGGCTGTGCTGCGGATATGGTCCACGGAGGGCCGGGGCAAGACATTCTCTACATGTGGATCACACCTCACAGTGGGCCCTTTTCTATGGCATGGCCATCTCTATGTATATGATGCCCCAGGACAAGACCATCCATGACTGAGACAAGATCATCTCCATGACCTACAGCATTCTCATCCCCATGGTGAACCCCTAATCTACAGCCTGCAGAACAAGGATATGAAAGGGGCCTTCAGGAGACTTGGGGAAAAGGACTGACCTCTAAGATGTGGTGTTGAGGGGAGAAGAAATAAATTAATATCATGGATTGCTTAATCTAGGCTATGAACTCTGTCCTTGCAACAATTCTATGGAGGATGTGTTACACACACACACGGACATATACACACAAAAACTTATTTTAAAAAAGCAATCATACTATTTACTCTGAAGAAGTGAAGCAAGAGCCGATTAGGCAGTAACAAAGGCAAGAGCCTAGGTTCAGTGTGTGTGTGTGTGTGGTTGTGTGTGTGCTGTGGACAAGAAAGAGACTGTCCCAGAAATTCTCAGTGGCTGAAGGGGAAAAGGCATGAATAGATGGTCCCCTTCACATGTTGACCTACTCCGACAGCTTGTTTCAGGGCCCAGTGGCCAGCCCCCAGCAAGAACTGACTCTAGCCTCATCTTCTGCCTCAGTGGCTCATTCTAGGAAGCTAAAAAATGGTGTGTATATTTTAGAGGCACTGGTGTTGCCACCTTTGCGGCCCCTTCCAGCTTGTACAGACTAGACTCTCTGTCAAGAACTGTGGGGGGTGGGGAGGGATAAATCAGGAGCTTGGGGCTAACATATACATACTACTATATGTAAGATAGATAAACAACAAGGACCTACAGTATAGCACAGGGAAATCCACTCAATATTCCGTGATAACCTATATAAGAAAAGAATCTGAAAAAGAATGAATGTATGTATAACTGAATCACTTTGCTGTATACCTGAAACTAACACAACTTTGTAAATCAACTATAATCCAATAAAAATTAATTTTAAAAAACTGTAAAAGATCTGGGATTTTACCTACTTACAAACTAGTCTCATAAAAGGATGCTGGAAAAAGACATGAGGTTCCTGGGTAAGAGACAAAGGACTTTGTTTCTCACGACCAAAGTAGAACCTAACACTTCATGTTTGTTTGCATCAGTTACCCATGTCCTCTAAGTCCCACAGGGATGATTGCAAAGTGAGTCCCAGAAATGGGAAAAGCAAGAATGGGGAGAAAGGTGTTCCAGACAGAAGGAACTACATGTGGGAATTCTTTAAGGCTTGCAGGACCTTGGAACATTTGAGGAAATGAAAGTGTTCCCATAGGGCTTCAGTAGATGGGAGAAGAGAAACCATGGCATGAGTTAAACCTGAAGCAACTGGCAAGGCTTGATAAGGAACATGAGTTTTATTCTAGGAATAATGGGGGAAATGTCAAGAGTTTTAAGCAGAGGAGTGACCCTATATAATCTATGTTTTTCAAAGACTCCACTAGCCTCTACATGGAGGATTGTAGGGGCAAGAATGGACATAGGGAGGCCAGAGAAGAGGCTGTTTCCTTTACCCAAGTGAGATGACAGCTTGGATCTGGGGTGAGGAAAGATGGAGAGAGATAGATTTGTGAAATACCTTGTAGCGGTATTTCACTCTTAGATGGAGAAGTCCCTGGATGTGGGCAACATGACCAGAGTCTAGGAATTTGTCTGGGCTTGTCCACAAGACCAGAGATAAGGGAAATTCTGTTTGCCATCTTCCTGACCCTCTACCTGCTGACCCTCCTGGAGAACACGCTCATCATTTTCCTCATCTGCAGTCACAGCGAGCTCCACAAGCCCATGTACTTCTTCCTGGGCAACCTGAGCTGCCTGGAGATGTGCTACATGTCAGTGACAATGCCCAGCCTGCTCATGAGGCTGTGAACTGGACCCTACCATGTGCCCTTCATAGCCTGCATGACTCAACTCTTCTTCTTCATAGTCCTCATCTGCACTGAGTGCACCCCCCTGGCCTCCACGGTCTATGACCACTATGTGGCCATCTGCTGCCCACTCCACTACCTACTGCTTATGAGGCCCCAGGTCTGCCTGGGCTTGGCCATAACTTCATGGCTTGGTGGGTTGTTGGTCTCGGTGGTCAAAACAGCATGCATCGTCAGCCTGTCCTGCTGTGGCCCCAATGTCCTCAACCACTTCTGTGATGTCTCCCCTCTGCTCAATCTGTCCTGCACCCACGTGGCCCTGACGGAGCTAGTGGACTTCATCTCTACCATCGTCATCCTCTGGGGTTCCCTCCTGATGGCCATAGGCTCCTATGTGGCCATTGGTAGGGCTGTGCTCCACATGCCATCAGCGGCCGCCCACCACAAAGCCTTCTCCACCTGCGCCTTCCATCTGGTAGTGGTAAGTATCTTCTACTCAGCCACTCTCTTTGTCTACGCCCATCCCAGCCACATAGAAGCCATGGACCTCAACAAGGTGTTGTCTGTCATCTACACGGTGGTCACGCCTATGTGCAATTCCGTCATCTACTGCCTGCGGAACAAGGAGGTCTAGGCAGCTTTCCTTAGAACCCCACACTGTTCCTGAGGCTGACCAGCTAAGGGCATGGGGGAGATCTCAAGTTATCAATACTTTGTATTCACACACCACACATTTCATCATTTAAAAATGTACAATTCTGTGGATATTAGTACATTCACAAAGTTGTGCAACCTGTTCTATTATCTGATTCCAGAACATTTTCATCACCACCAAAAGAAATCCATACACATTAGCAGTCACTACCAATCCCCTGCCCCCCCAGCCCTAAGAAACCATTACTCTTTCTCTCCCTATGGATTTGCCTGATTGGACATTTTACATAATTGAAATCATAAAATATGTGGACTTTTATGTGGCTTCTTTCATTTAGCATAATATTTTCAAGGTTCATGCATGTTGTAGCATGTATCAGTACTTTATTTCTTTTTATGATTGAATAATATTCCATTATATGGATACACCATATTTAGTTTGCCCATTCATCAGTTGAAAGATATTTGAGTTGTTTCCACTTTTTAGCTATTAGGGATAATGCTGCTGTAAACATTTGTATACAACTCTTTCTGTGGATACACATTTTCTTTTCTCTTGGGTATATGCCTAGGAGTGGAATTGTTGGGTCATATGCTAATGCTATATTTAACTTTTTAAAGAACTGTCAAACTGTTTTCAAAGTGTTCAATGCCCTACTTTAAAAATATATGTATGTCAGGGTAAGGAGGGCAATTATAAATGGCAATTTATAGATGAGATGATGCAAATGACCAATGAATCTAATAAGTCTCCTTGATATTCAGGAAAAATGCTAGTTACAGTGTTTTACCATCACTGTATCAGATCAGGAAAAATTCAAATGATTGTTAACACCTAGAACTGAAGTGGCTTTAAAAAAGTGGGCACTCTCTCTCATACATTGCTGGTGGTGGCATAAATTGTTAAAACCTTCTTGGAGAACAACCTGGTATCACCTATTAAAAATTTGAATTGTGGGGATTTCCCTGGTGGCGCAATGGGTAAGAATCAGCCTGCCAATGCAGGGGACACGAGTTCGATCCCTGGTCCGGGAATATCCCACATGCTGTGGAGCAACTAAGCTCCACAGCTACTGAGCCCGTGCGCCACAACCACTGAAGCCTGCGCACTCTAGGGCCTGTATGCTGCAACTGCTGAGCCTGCATGCTGCAGCTACTGACGCCCCCGCGCCTAGAGCCCGTGCTCCGAAACAAGAGAAGCCACCACGATGAGAAGCCCACGCACCGCAATGAACAGTAGCCCCCGCTTGCCGCAACTAGAGAAAGCCTGCACGCAGCAACAAAGACCCAACACAGCCAAAAAAATAAACAAATAAAATAAATAAAAATTGAACTGTTCTGGCTACACTTTGACCCAGAATCACTACGTTTGCAGATATCTCACAGGAATATAAAAGCACTGATCTGTAAAAATACATGTACAACGATGTTTATTGTAGCATTGCTTTAAGTGGCCCAAACTGGAAAGAATGAGAATATTCACCAATAACATAATGACTGAATAGGTTATGTTGCCCCATATTGTGAAGCCTTATGAAGCAATTTTTAAAAATTAGTTGTATCTCTGTATATTGACATGGAGGCCTGATATAGTTATAAATAAAAATGTAAAAATTTAGAGTAAAATTCTAAATAAAATTCTAAATTTAAAAATGTAAAGACAAAAATTCTAGACCTAGCTACAGATGTTTGCATGAGGATGCACATCCCAAAATTCAAGGAATTGAATTTTTTCCCCAAATTTCAGCAATCATGAAAGTTATTAACTGAAATTGGTACAATGTTTCTGGAGGGCAATTTGTCAATATGCATTAAAATCTGAATGTTCATGGCCTTTGACAATGTATCATTTTAAGGATTTTTTGCCAAGAGAATAACTTAGGAATGCTTGCAACAATGTAATCGAGAGAATATTCATAGCATTTTCTGCTTCTTTTTCTTTTTTTTTTCTTTTTTTTAAAATTTTTGGCCATGCCACACGGCATGTGGGATCTTAGTTCCCTGATGGAACCTGTGCCCCCTGCAGTGGAAGCGCAGAGTCTTAACTACTGGACCTCCAGGGAAGTCCCAGCATTTTGTGCCTCTAATGGAGAGCTGTTGGGAGAAACCTCTATTCAACAATAGAGGGGTTGTTAAACTTAGGCACAGCTACACATGGAATCCTACAATGCCATGAAAAACAAATTTTGTAAGTATATTTACTTCCATGAAAGATGTCGATTATACATCATGATATGGAAAATTCAGGTTAGAAAACAGCATGGACAGTGTAATTACGTTTAACTTTGTAATGCAATGAGTGTATGTATGCATATTGGAAAGAATTTGAAAATCAACACTATGAAATGCTAACGGCGATTGCCAGTGTGTGGCAGACCCTGGGAAGGCTTTGCTTTCATTTTCACTTCATTGTATTTTGTCAAAAAATTTTGTGTGTGGCATGTATTGCTTTTATAATAAGATTTTTTTCAATATTAAAAAATCACTGTAATCTCTGTCTTCTGCCCAAGCGATAGAGCCGAACCGACGCCCATTCAGCTTCTTTCTGCCCCACAGATGACAGCAGTGCCCAGAAACATTGGGAATTGTTGGGTTTAAGGCTTTCTTCATTCTGCCCCCTTCCCTGTTCTAGGATGCATCTCCCTCATGGAATTGTAGCTGCAGTAGAATCTGATATTTTCTTGACTCCATTATCACCTAAAGAGGTGTCCTTTTCGTCACATACCCCACTGGGGGAGAAACACTACCCCACGCTCTGCCCTTATGACTTGAGTGAACTGGCCACAGCGGCTCTTGGGTCCAGGGAAAGGCATGTAACACCTGCTGGCCAACTAGAGCATTGCAACCTCCCCCTGCCCCCACCCCCACAGCCCCCCGCAGGCCAACAACCACAATTATTGGTTCAGGGCTTGGGAAGGATGGCAGCCTGGGGATGAGAAGAACCATGGGCAAAGAGCACAGACTCAAAGTGCTCCCACACCTGCCCAGGTGGAGCTTTGAAAAGAGGAGTATTTCTGAGGAAAGAGGAAACATGAAAATTTTTGGTGGCACAAATTTTTCCAAACAATTGGAACCAAGCTCTTCCATTTCCCAGATCATATCTGGCATCCTGCTTTTGTCACTTAGCAATGTATCTGTGAGACTTGCATATAGAGAATTTTTATGACCATTTTAAAGGGTGTTCTGCTAACCATGGTCGGAATTCAGGTGGAAAAGGCTAGGCTTGAACTTTGCTTGCCACCATGCCAAATAGAAAAGAGAGATCTGGAGGGTCTCACACCAGGAATTAAATGACTTGGTCTAGAAGTGACATAATTACTCATTGGCCAGTACCACTCACATGATCCCACGCATGCATAAAGAGCCTAGAAGGTAGACAGCTGGAAACATCAGTGAAGAAAATTAAAGACTACCTCAAGACCTACAGCATGAAGATAAAATGGTAATATCTGTGTCAAAGTGAATGTGAATTTAAAATTTGATAAATATTGGCCAATTGTTTTCCAAAACCACTGCCTCAATCTGCATTCCCACAGTAGTCTTAGAGGGTACATTGCCCTACATCCAACCAACACTGGGTTCTCTCAAAGGATTTTTAAATTTTTTTAATTTGCTCTGAGCAAATTAAAAAATGCTCCACTACCAGGGGGGAGCATCTTATTACTTTGAGTTTCATTTCTTTAGTTGTGGTGGAGATTGAATATTATTCCATAGTTTATTGGCCATTTCTATTGCTTGTTTTTGGATGAACTATTGGGTTATTTGTCTTTGTGCAAATAGTTTGGAATGGGTATCATTGTAGGTCAACTTTTGCCCATATCTTTTACTTTCTTCTCCAGGATAAATTCCCAAAGTTGAATGGATGAATGCAAGGCCATTCAGATTCTCGAGGCTTTTTGTATTTATTAACAAACTGCCCTTCTAAAACGTACCAACATATACTCTCACAAACCACACTAGAACATGTTCATTTCCCTTGAGGCATTGTCAACACGATTTTCTTTTTTCTTTTTGGCCGCACCACGCTGCATGTGGGATTTTAGTTCCCCAACCAGGGATCGAACCTACGCCCCCTTCAGCGGAAGCACGGAGTCGTAACCACTGAACCGCCAGGGAAGTCCCCCAACACGAATTTTTATTACTTAAAATAAAAATGGAAAATATGCTAGCATGGTAGCAAGTCATTCTATAGAAGGTCTTTCTTTGAATTTTTGTTTTCTCTTATAAAATGCATATTTATTCAATTATAAAGGTAATACAAGTTCATTGCAAAATATTCAAATGTATAAAATAGAAAATATGAGTCCCCTGTGGTCTCATGCCTAAAAATATAGCTAATAACTCTTTGATATATATCTTTTCAGATTCCTTTCTAGGTTATTAGTTATTAACATAAATAACTACTGCAATTAGTCTATTATTATTGATTTACAAATCTTTGACACTCTTATACTGCTTCTTTCATTTTTAACTAAACAACGTACCGTCTCCCCATGGCAGTATCTGCAAGTCTGGTTTAATCTCTTTAATGAATGCCTGTTATTTCACACTATGTATATAATGTAACATATTTAAATAATTTCACGTTGGTGGACATTTGAGTTATATGCAAAAATTTCCAATAAAATAATGTTTATTCCAAATTTCACAGTGTTGCAATAAAAATTCTTGTGCTTAAATTTTGTATTATACTTTTTTTTACAGTGGGCAAGGAGTAAATTTCCATTTCTTGGATTAGTAGAGGGCATGCACAACTTTTTGGTAGGTTATCAGCCACTTACATGTTTCCTTCAATAGCCTTCATGTTCATGACCATTTTCCTTTTGGTTTTTCTCTCGGTGGAGGTCTTCATATTTTTCTCCTTTATTTAAACAAGTCTTTATAAGTTATGTTGCAAATATTTTCCTCCGGATTTCTATTTGCCTTTGAAAGCTGTGCACGTGTTTTGGCCATGAAAGTGTTAAGATCAGGAGCAGGAAATGTCAGTTCTCGCTGAAGAGACTCGGCGCTGGGGGAGGGTTTTCCGCAGCGCTGCGTGGACCTCCTTGTTCCACAGGCAGTAGACTAGATCAGGTAGCACATGTGCGTGGCCACCGTGTAGATGACGGACAGCAACTTGTTGAGGTCAGTGGGTTCGACACGGCTGGGGTGGGAATACGTGAAGAGAACCACTGAGCAGAAGATGTCCACCACAATCAGGTGGGAGGTGCAGGTGGAGGGGTTTGCTGCCGGCAGCAGCCCAAGGCATTTGGAGCACAGCCCTCCTGATGGCCGCATACGAGGCCAGAGCAACTAGCAGGGTCCTACAGATGACGATGGCAGAGATGAAGTCGACCAGCTCCATCAGGGTCACGTGGGTGCAGGACAGGTTGAGCAGGGGGAGACATCACAGAAAAATTGGTTGAGGACATTGGGGCCACGGGAGGACAGGCTGGCAATGCATGATATCTTGACCACCGAGACCAACAGCCCACAAAGCCATGAGGACAAAGCTAAACCCAGGCAGATCTGGGGCCTCATGAGCAGCAGGTAGTGTAGTGGGCGGCAGATGGCCACATAGTGGTCATAGGCCATGGAGGCCAGGAGGGTGCACTTGGTGCCAATGAGAGATATGAATAAAAAAAGCTGAATTATGCAGGCTGTGAAGGGCACATGGCATGCACTGGACCTCAGCCCCACGAGCATGCTGGGCATGGTCACTGTCATGTAACACATCTCCAGGCAGCTCAGGTTGCCCAGGAAGAAGTACATGGGCTTTCAGAGCTCACCATGACTGCAGACAAGGAAAATGAGCGTGTTCTCCAGGAGGGTCAGCAGGTAGAGTCAGGAAGACAGCAAACAGCACAATCCTTATGCCTTGCCTGGCAGATAAACCCAGTAGGATAAACTTTTGCACTCTGGACATATTGCCCAAGTCCAGAGACCTCTCCATCTATGTAAGGAAGAAACAGGTTTGTAGAGACCATGATCCATGCAGAAATAAATTGATCAAAGGGGGAGAGCATATACAGTTAGGGCCCCTAGAGCCAATGCTACTTTGCTGTAGGTTGACTCTTGTTCTGAGCGCCAGCAAGGAGCAATTGGGAAATTGCAAAACTGGTAACGGAAAATTTAACACTACTTACTACATCCCTGATCACTGACAAGATACTCAACCTTTATGAGCCTCCATTATCTTATCTGTAAAATGGAGGTGAAATCTATCCCCAGGAGGTCCTTAGTCATTATCGATATTAAACATGGCAACAGACGAGAAAGTGCTTTATAAAGAGTCATGATCATTCCTTTACTTTTTTTAAAAAATAAATTTATTTATTTTTGGCTGTGTTGGGTCTTCATTGCGGTGCATGGGCTTCTCTTTGCAGTGGTTTCTCTTTGCGGTGGCTTCTCTTGTTGTGGAGCACTGGCTGTAGGCACATGGGCTTCAGTAGTTGTGGCGCGTGGGCTCAGTAGTTGTGGCTCACAAGCTCTAGAGCGCAGGCTCAGTAGTTGTGGCGCACGGGCTTAGTTGCTCCGCGGCATGTGGGATCTTCCCGGACCAGGGCTCAAACCCGTGTCCCCTGCATTGGCAGGCTGATTCTTAACCACTGCGCCACCAGGGAAGCCCCATGCACTGCTTTTTGAGCATCCCCTGCCATCTGCGAGCTTTTCCGAAGACACAACGTGACCAATCTCAAGGCAGTGCCTGTTTTCTTCCTCCGGGTTTCTTAGCGGTCCCTGAGATACAGGTGCTCAGCGCTGCTGCCTTCCTTCTGGTTTATCTGGCCGCGTTTCTGGGGAACATCTCCATCGTGGCCGCCATGACGCTGGACGCCCGCCTGCACACGCCCATGTACTTCTTCCTCAAACACCTCTCCTTGGTGGATATCTGCTCCGTGTCCACCACCCTGCCCCGGGCCCTGGTGGCCACCCTGCTGGGCTCGGGGCAGATTTCCCTCCATGTGTGCACGTCCCAACTCTTTGCCTTTGTCTGCCTGGAGTCCGCAGAGTGTTTTCTCATCACCTCCCTGGCTTATGACCATTGTGTGGCCACCTACAGGCCCCTGGTGTACAGGGCAGCCATGAGGCCCTGGACCTGCATCTCCGTGGCGGCGGCCTGGGGCAGCGGGCTCCTCTTCTCTGCCTTTCCCTAACCAACACCTTCTCCCTGCTCTTCTGCGGCCCCAACGTGATTGACCACTTATGTGACATCCCGCCACTCATGCGCCTAGCCTGTGCCAACACAGGTGTCCATGACACTGCGGGATTTGCAGCCAGCGGTTGTGTCATCATCAGCTGCTTCAGCCTCACTGTCCTGTCCTATGTGCGCATCTTGGCCACGGTGGTTCAGATCCGCTCAGCAGCCAGCCCCTGGAAGGCCTTCTCCACGTGTTCCTCCCACCTGGCCACCGTCCTCCTGTTTTACGGCATTGGCAGCTCTGCCTACATGCAGCCCACCGCGCGCTATTCCCCACGGCAAGGGCGCCTGGCTGCCGTCTTCTACTGCATCTTCATGCCCACCCTAAATCCGCTTATCTACAGCCTGAGGAACAAGGACATGAAGGGGTCCCCGTGGAAGCTGTATCTTCAGGTGCCACCTTAGGACATGGAGTGACCCAGAAATCCAGCCTCACAAGATTTTCCTTGTGGTCATAGTGGAGGTGTTAATGTCTCCAGAAACCACCAGGAACACACTGGGTGGCCCAAAAAGTTGACAACAACGTTGATGATGATTCATGCAGGAAGCCCCAGTAGGCAGCTGCATAAAATGGAGACGTGTCCAAGTGCATTTAATTTAGGCAAATTGTACTGTACATACACAGGGGAAGGTAGAAAGAGGGAGAGAATTTAAAATACAGTTGACTTTCGGTACTCACGGGTTCCACATTTGCAGATTCAGCCAACCGTGGATCGTGTACTCCGTTTACAATCCCTGGTTGGTCGAACCCATGAATGCAGAACCTGTGGGTATGGAGGGAAGACTATGGGACTTGAGCATCCATTCTGGTATCCTGGTGGGTCCTGGAACCAATCCCCTGTGGGTACCGAACAACAGCTGTGGTGAGGGGTCATTTCATCCCAAAGCCCACCAATGACCCTGTATCCTGGAGTGTGAGTCCACTAGAGGACTTTCTGCTCAGCTCATCCATTTCCATGGACCTCCCACAAGTGATCACACCTTGGCCTGCTCAAAATGATTCTAATGCGAAGTGGTACACATTTTCCATCTAATATTTGTCTGAAATGCAAGTCAGTGAGTTCATCAGAAGAAGCAACTGTTCCAGAAGAAAAATAGTCCATATCGTACTTGCAGAGACATGGTCTTCATGTGGCTCCTTCCTAAGAGAACATCAGGGATACTTTTTTCTTTCTGTAATGTTTACCTGATAGCACTGTATTGGTTGGGTTTTGGGTTCAGCTGCTTTAACAGACCAAACAACAGTGGCTTAAATAGTACAAGGTTTTTTTTTCTCTTTCCTGTAAACATGGGTGTCTCTACACCACAAAGTCATCCTGAGACCAGGTTCCTCCTGTCTCATTGCTGTACCATCCCATACAGTCTCCTTATCCACGTGGTAGGAGAAGGCTCACTAGCAACTCATTCACAGTCCAGCTGCAGGAAGGAAGACAGAGGAAGTAGAGGGCAAGGAGAGTGCTTTTCAGATGTGACCTGGAAGTTGTACCCATCACTTCTGCTGACATCCCATTGGCCAGTGCTTAGTCACATGGCCACTCTGACCTGCAAGGGATGCTGGGAAATGTTGTCTCCACCTGGGTTGCCATGTGCTCAGATAAAGCTCCAGAAAAAAATGGAGAGAATATTTACTATTTTTTAATCACTCATCCACATCTGATCTCTTGATGAGCCACCATTTTTAAAAATAAATGTTTATTTTATTTTTGGCTGCATTGGGTCTTCGTTGCGGCAAGTGGGGGCTGCTCTTCGTTGCGGTGCGCGGGCTTCTCATTGCGGTGGCCTCTCGTTGCGGAGCATGGGCTCTAGGCGCACAGGCTTCAGTAGCTGTGGCACGCAGGCTCAGTAGTTGTGGCTCACAGGCCCTAGAGTGCAGGCTCAGTCATTGTGGCACACAGGCTTAGTTGCTCCGCGGCATGTGGGATCTTCCCGGACCAGGGCTCGAATCCCGTCCCCTGCATTGGCAGGTGGATTCTTAACCACTGCACCACCAGGGAAGTCCCCAAGCCACTATTTTTTATTCCACCTATTGTCATGCTTCCAATTATTCCCTTTTTCCCAGGCCACCTGTACTAGTCACTTTTATACATTATCTCTATCACTCTTTATAAAATCTCTTCATTTTACATGTGAAAGATGAAATTCAGATAGGACAGGCAATCTACCCAAAGTTCAGAGGGTTGAGAAAGGATCCAATATTTTTGCTCCAGAACACTTGGGGTTCTACTTTGCGGGGGGGTTCTGCTTTTTAATGATAGAGATTGGATTGTATTTCTCTAGGACTTTAAAAAATCTTACCTTGTTGAGACATTTCTTTGCGAGTTTTTAGGAGAGGGTTGCAGTGCTACCAACATATCCTTGAGGGCTGAAGAGCTCTCCTTTACTTGAGAACATCAACGTCTTGATCAAATGCATAATCCCTGGGAGAGACATAAATTGGCATGTGACCAGCCAGCCAGATCAGGCAAGTCTTTGGTGATTCCTGGGGTTGGCAGGCACACGCCAATGAGTCCCATCCTGGTATAACCCCTTCCCCTTGTATTGTAGAATACAGCAAAGGTGATGGGTGTCACTCCCATGATTACCTGAGATATACTGAGGCAGAAAACATCAAGGCGCTTGGTGTAACCCCCAGACCCCTGAGTGGCCAACTCCCTATCAGCTCCAAGGTCACCTCATCCGAACGACCTTCTGTGGTCCTGCCATCCAAAGCAGATCCCCTCCAGGTGACTCACCATGCCTGCATCCTGTTTTGTTACCTCCACTGCATTTATCATCCTTCTGAAATTACCTAAGTTATTCAGCTTGTTTGTTCTGCCCCGAATCCCCATCCCCTTCCTTCAGATATAATCCCCATGAGGGCAGCGCTCTGGTCTCCTCAGTACTGTATCCCCTGTGTGTCGTAGTGTCTGGCACACACTAGGTGTTCAATGTGTATTTTTCTCAACGAATATGAAGCAGAACAGCAAAACACAAAAATCAGAGCTTCTCTGGTGTGAGCTGGGGTCCAGGGGCTGGGATCCCTGAGCCTTGGTGGTTTCCTATCTCCCTGGTCATTTCTGCAACACCTGCCTGGAATCTTTGGGCTCCACAAACCCAGTACAGACACTCTTTTCTGAATCAGATTAATACCTGCTAGTGAATCTAAACTGCCATTCATTGAAAGATACTCCATTATTTTGTTCCACTAAGGAAGAAAAAGATACTTCCAATCAAACCATGACACCTCATCAATAGAACACATCCTGATCTCCTATGTTAAAACGTGTGGTTCAGCCTTCAGATCACAGTTCAAGCATCACTTCCTTATCACCCCCTGCTGGCCAACTTAGCCCATTTTTCCTTCTATACTCTCATCACTCTCATTTCTTCAAAATATGCACTGCAATTTTAATTATTGTGTAATTATTTGTTTAAAATTTGTCCCCGACACTAGAATGAAAGCTGCATGAAGATAGGTATTACTTTGGCTTGTTTACTGTGGTGCTGATAAATCAACTCTCTGGAAAAAAAAATAGCATTTGCCAATTTCCATGGTGTAAACAATCTCACCACAGCTAATGCCAAGCTGCTGATAGCTTAATGACTGATTTGCAACATTCTTGAATGTTTAACAATTAGCTATTGTGAGCTGGTACTAGCATGCTCCAGCACACAGTTGACCCAGACCAGATTCTCCCTGTACATAATAGAAGCTCAGTAAACAATTGGTTAGTGAATGGGTAGACTGTCGTTGAATCACATTGAATGGACATGTAGCAAGTACTTCAGACTTCACACATCTACACAGAGCTCTTCATTTATCCTCCACAGCTGCATCTTCCCCAGTTTTCACCCCACTTAGTGGCACTGTCATCCATGAATCAGGACAGAATCCTAGAAGGCATACTGTATGGTCAGGCCACTCAAGGTGGCTGTTTTCTTGCTCTCTCTACATCCCTGCTGGACCAGTGCCTCCATCACCTACACTCACGCACATGACTGACCTTCCTACACTTGCCCCAAGCCCCAGCTGGTGATTGTTCTTATCAAAGGGGCCGTGAGGGGCATGCCCCCCTCTGCTGGTTTCCCTGGTAACCAATGAGCCCGCCTGATGTTAATTCCCCCATAGCTGGCAATCTCCCCTTCCTTGCCAGGGAGTGAAGACGCCATATCCTGCCCGCCGTCTGCCACACACGGTGCGGTGTTGCTTCAGACGTGTAAGCGGACCAACCCATTAAACCATTGACGTCTCTGTTGCTGACTCCGGGCTCTTTCTTCGGTCTTGAGGCCAGGCAAGAGGCCGGGCAAGTTCAGGCCTTGTAGGCCTGTGGGGTGCAGCCCAACAACTGGCAGGATATGGCGTTGTATGTAACAAAAAAGTAATCCAAATGTTTAAAGGATCATGTGATATAGAATTAACTCTTTAATAAATGAAAACAAGCCTAAGTTGTTGCTTTGATTAATACAGACATGTCTTTAGGGTCATCAGCATTAAGTAGTAATACTTTAATTGTTCCTAGGTTTACTAAAAGTCAGTAAGTTCATATTATCTTTGTTACAAAATTTGTCAGCAATTAACTTGGTATGATGATATTTTCATAGGTAATGAAATAGAGATCAATGGGATTAAAATTTTTACATGAATTCTTTAAAAATGATTGTTTTATGGTATGTCTACCAAAAATTAATTTCTCCAGATGTTTGATAACTTGAAACTTTAGAGTTTTCCTAAATTAAATTAAATGATGAGAATTCATTGAATATCCAGATCATTTCCAGTTAAGATAAAAATACTGAAACATTCATTGCTAAACATGTCTAAATTTACCTACTTTGTCGTCTTTAAAGAAACACTAAAGATTTTGGGTTTATTAAACACACATCTTATACCATATTAAAAAGAGAAATTATGGGGGGGTACTTCCCTGGCAGTCCAGTGGTTAGGACTCTGTGCTTCCACTTCAGGGGGAGTGGATTTGATCCCTAGTCGGGGAACTAAGATCCGGCAAGCTGCGTGGTACAGCCAAAAAACAAACAAACAACAACCAAAAAAACCTCACAAAAAAACAAAAAAAACACCCCAAACCAAAACAAAACACAAAAAACAAAACCCATACACCTATAGTCAATGAATCCAAATGGGTCTCTTCACCTGAAAGGCTGAAGTGGGTTGGGTATCATGGCAATGTACCTGTACTTCATCCCTCCTTCAGTGTCCCACCTGGAGGAGACCTGACTATTAGATGGTCTGGGCACCAGCCCTAGACCCAGAGTGGTAGAAGATTCAAAGCTGGGGCCCAGGTGGGCGTATGGCTGACCCTTCTGAGGCGGTGGTATTCATAAGTAAGTAAGAGAGTGTGTGTGTGTGTGTGTGTGTGAGTGTGTGTGTGCGCGCATGCATGCACATTCTTACTGCTATGCTTCTCTGCATTTTCCTTCAAGAGCATTTGCAGCCCACAACTGCTGAAAGTGTAGGGTTTGGCTAGCTTGAATGCATGTAGTGGGGCAACAGTGAAGTAACCTCATTTCTGGGATGCTGACTTTTTGAGAATTATAACAAAAAAGAAAAACACTACACAAAGAAACCTACAACTGCAACAGTATGTAGGAATAACTAAGGGGCACTTATTTTGCTGGCTGATAAAAACACTTGAGTACATAAAAGAACAATATCATATTCCCGGATGCTAAGTTTAAATGTAACAATGTTAATTCTTCCTAATTCATTTATAAATTCACTTCAATAATCAGCAAAAGGCTGTTTTTAATTGTTAAACAACTTTTCATCTGGAAGAGTAACAAAATTCATTTTTCTCATATAAATATAACACACATAAATAAACTTCTTAAAGGCACAGTGATAGAAAACTCATATGAGGCTATAAAAGTTAAAAAGAATACAGATCTATGATATAATAGGGTGACAAAACAATGAAACAAAGTGGATGATCCAGATACAGAACTGTATTATAAAATAAAATATTATGACTGTGTATCATTTACTAAAATTGATGTTGGGGCAATTAACAATGGGGGATAATTTTTATCTTCACATAATACATCAAAGTAAATTCAATAATAGTTAAAGTATATTTTACAAATAATAAAAACTGCAGAAAAAAATACTAATGTTTAGAGAAGGTTAGATTTTTTAGGTTTAAAAAAGATATCAGGGGCTTCCCTGGTGGCGCAGTGGTTGACAGTCCGCCTGCCGATGCAGGGGACACGGGTTCGTGCCCCGGTCTGGGAAGATCCCACATGCCGCGGAGCGGCTGGGCCCGTGAGCCATGGCCGCTGAGCCTGCGCATCCGGAGCCTGTGCTCCACAACAGGAGAGACCACAACAGTGAGAGGCCTGCGTACCGCAAAAAAAAAAAAAAAAAAAAAAGATATCAGAATTGAGCTATATAAAAATTGAAACCTTATCAAAAAAATAATTCAAAGAAAAGGCCAAACTAGGGAAAACATTTATGGCCAAAATGAAGACAAATAATATCTTTATTACATAAAGAGACTTCAAATTGATAGGAAGATATTAAAGCCACATAGACAATGCAAAGAGAAGAAATATAATTGCTTAACAAGCTTAGAGGAAAATGTTCAACATCCTTAAAAACTAAATAAATGCAATTAAAATTAGATGCCCTTTCCCTTATTAAATTAGCAAAGGTGAAAAGTGCTCTTAATACACAATGCTAGCGAGAATGTGTGGAACACACACCATCCATCATGTGTTAATTGCAGCAGTGCAAACTGGTGCTCTTTCAAAGGAAAACTTAGACGTGTGTATCAGGAACCTTAAAACAATTATTCCCCTTCTGACACAGTAATTCCCAATTGGCGAAATCTTAAAGAATCCTAAATTTAGAAAAATACTTTAAGTACCAAAATGTTCATTACAGTATCATTTACAATTATGAAATATCAGAACTAAATTAAACATTCAAACAACAGAGGGAGGGCCACACAGATAAAGCTCTGGGTATACTGTGCAGCTATTAACAAGGTGAAAACGATTGACAAGGGGGTGATAGAGCAGTCTGTAAGGTGTACAACAGGGTGGAAAAAATATGCTACTGCACACATGGAATGATCACAGCTATTTGAAAACTATGAACACCTTAAAGCCACATGCGTAAATAGGTGAAAAAGAACAGAGGTACAGTGAGAACTAGATCTCTTCCCCACTACTCCCTAGAGGCAAGCACTTTCATAAATCTGGCAATTATTTTTAAATTATAAGAAAACAAACCAAAACATTAATGGTGTTCATGGTGTATTGGGGGCACGAGTGGCAGCAAGGCAGAGGGAGTAGATCTACCTTTCTGTAAAATAGAAATTGTTTTTAATGAGCTAAGTATTTCTTTAAAATGAAAAACATGAATCTTTCAGAAATGCATACTTTAAGAAAAGGAAAGTGAGTTCAGGCAAATCAGAAAGAACAAGCACAAAGACACAATAGCTAAAATGGGCCAAAGGCCTAGATTATACACAAAGAACTTTAAAAGCATATGGCGGGGGGGCACTTCCCTGGTGGCACAGTGGTTAACAATTCGCCTGCCAAGGCAGGGGACATGGGTTCGGGCCCTGGTCCGGGAAGGTCCCACATGCTGCAGTGCAACTAAGCCTGTGTGCCACAACTACTGAGGCTGCGCTCTAGAGCCCGCAACCCACATCTACTGAGCCCATGTGCCACAACTGCTGAAGCCCACGTGCCTAGAGCCTGTGCTCTGCAACAAGAGAAGCCACTGCAATGAGAAGCCCATGCACCGCAATGAAGAGCAGCCCCTGCTCGCCGCAACTAGAGAAAACCCGTGTGCAGCAACGAAGACCCAACGCAGCCAAAAATAAAATATAAATAGATAAATAAATTTATATTTTAAAAAACATATGGGGGAAGAATTCATTAGTAAGCAAGAAGCACTTTTTTGGCTTATCAAATAGGCAAACTTTTTCGTTGGTTTGTTTTAAGTAATAAATATCCAATGCTGGTAAAATTGTTCAAATGCTTATTTATACCAGGCGTAGCAAAGACATTTCTTTGCATGTACAAACTGCTCAGTTTGTTTTACCTGGGTGGTATGCTGAGAACGATTACAAGCCTGTCTTCAGGTTCAGTGGACCCAGAGAGAGCGTGATTGATTAGCAACACCTGTCACTGACTTAGGAGGGAGCCCTTTGCCACACCCCTGGGCCCCCCTTAGCTGGGGGATGCGAATGCCCCTCCAGAAAAATTCAGCACCATGTTTCGAGAACCACAGAGATGTTTTTCACGTCTCATCTAGTGATATCACTTTTTAGAAATCTATCTTAAGAAAGCAACTATAAATACAATGCTTTATGCTCTGTTAATCAAACCTTTATATAATTGTCATTTTAAAATTGTCATTACAAAATAGGTGAGAAAAAAAGAACTTCAAATTTGCGATAATATGAAAAACATTACTCACAGAAAAGCTTATAAGTACAGAGACTACTGAAACATGATAAAATGTGGTTGTGTTTGATGTGCGGCTGTGGTTTACAATCCTGTAGTTTACTAATTGTCACTAAGAACTCTTAGAACAGCCACTGGTTGCTGAGTGCCTTCCTATGTACCAGGCAGTGTTAGGCTCTGTTACACAGGTGAGCTAAAGGCCTTTCAACAGTTCCAGGGGGAGGCACTGTTACCTCAGTTCCTAAGAAAATGAGGTTTAATCAGCTTCTAAGGAAGGGGCTGGATTTGGCTTCAGGTCAGCCTGGCTCCAAAGCCCACACTCTCCCTTCCCTGCCAAGGGGCTCTTCTAACCAGTGAACACAACTACAATCCTGGGCTTGTAGTGATTGAGAGCATCCTTGGGAAGTTTATTAGCCTTCTTTGCCTTCTGAAATTTTATTTAATATGCTTAATACTGCTTATTTAATGAGGAAAATAAACCTAACAGAACTGTTAAAATGAGGGTTTGAACAAACTATTTCATCTGTGGCTCTTTCCAGGCCTGATGTCAGTCCTGTTATTCCCTAAAATGGGTTCAGAGTGCAAATTCTTCACGGAGAAAGCGAGTGTAGGGGAGAGTTGAATAGTTTAGTTGTTCCCAAGAGAAAAAAATCAGCACAACTTTTAGACCTCGAGGGGAGGAGGCCAGGAGTGTTTCCAAAGCCTTCAAGATACACATACCTTTTGGCCCAGAAATTCTACTGCTGGGAATTTCCCCTTGGGAAACACAACCATATGCAAAGACATCAGAGCAAACTGCTAAGGGAAATTCCAAGACCCAAGAGATAAAGGGGAAGTGTAACTACAGCAGCAATGCACACATAAGAGATAAATTACAGGTGTACAACATAGTGATTCAATATTCTTATACATTATGAAGTGATCACAATACACCCCGTTACCATCTGCCACCATACAAAGTTGCAATATTACTGACTATATTCCCTATTTGTACATTACAACCCTCTGACTTATTTTATTTTTTTTTTGTTTTTTTAAAACATCTTTATTGGAGTATAATTGCTTTACAATGTTGTGTTAGTTTCTGCTGTATAACAAAGTGAATCAGGTATATGTATACATATATCCCCATATCTCCTCCCTCTTGCGTCTCTCTCTCACCCTCCCTATCCCACCCCTCTAGGTGGTCACAAAGCTGATCTCCCTGTGCTATGTGGCTGCTTCCCACTAGCTATCTGTTTTACATTTGGTAGTGTATATATGTCAATGCCACTGTCATTTCGTCCCAGCTTATCCTTCCCCCTCTCCGTGTCCTCAAATCCATTCTCTACGTCTGCGTCTTTATTATATGAGGCGATGGGGGCACAGACCAAATAGGTGAAAGAGATTAAGAGGTACAAACTTCCAGCTATAAAATAAGTAAGTCAGGACAGGAATAAAGATGCTGACTTACTTATTTTATAGCTGGAAGTTTTGTACCTCTTAATTCCCTTCACCTATTTGGTCTGTCCCCCCATCTCCTCATATAATATAGTATGTTAATTATAACTAAATAAAAATAAATAAATTTTAAAAGGTTTTCAATGGAATAAAAAAAGAGAGAAATTACCGTAACCCCAGTTTCCAACTCTAGAAGTCTAGTGAAATCAATTAGGCCACATCTATGCAACCAAGTACCAGGCAGTCCTAAAAGATGAAACTGAGAGATATATTTATGAATATGGGCAGATGTTCATGATATATTAGTATGAAAATTGCAGCCTTTAAAACAGTGTTAGGGAGGGAGACGCAAGAGGGAAGAGATATGGGGATATATGTATATATATAACTGATTCACTTTGTTATAAAGCAGAAACTAACACACCATTGTAAAGCAATTATACTCCAATAAAGATGTTAAAAATAAAATCATTTGAATAAAATTACTTAAGCAAGTGAAAAAAAACAATGTTAATGGTATGATTCTATTTCATAAAAATATATTTTATTTAAAAATCTATATAAACTTATACATAGAAAAAAATGTCTGGACAATGTCTACCCCTTTTAGCAGCAGGTCTATTTGAGTTGAGACACGGAAATACAAATATTCCAAAAAAACCCACAAAAACCCCAGAAATGTATTTTCTAAAATTTTCTTCAACAGATATGCACTACTTGCATAATCATCAAAGAAAGCTTAAAACATGAGTGTTTTCAATTTTAAAAAATTAACCTGAATATAAGAGCAGTGCCCAAATTGTCTGATATATTGCAAATTGGTTGGGAAAAGCAGGGAAGAAGAAAAGCATTATCATCCTTGGGGGCCCACTAGGACAGCAGCAAGAAAAGCAGCAAGGTGAAAGTCAAAGTAACAGGCTGAGACACCTGCCATTGCAGTCAGCTCAAGTTTAGCTTGTAAAATGTGGAGGCAGTGGCTTGTGCATATTCCATATGTTCCAAAGAGTCCAGGGGTGACAGGCAGAGTTAGCTCTCCATATTGTCACCGCTGCCCTTTGGGGCATGAAAGAAGCATTAGAACAAAGTCAAGTCTGATGTTCCCTTTCTAGAGAATCCCTGGCTCAGGGACTTCCCTGGTGGTCCAGTGGTTGACTCCTCGCTCCCAATGCAGGGGGCCCAGGTTCCACCCCTGGTTGAACTAGATCCCGCATGCCGCAACTAAGACCTGGTGCACCTAAATAAATGAATAAATGAATGAATGAATGAATAAATATTTAAAAAAAAAAGAATCCCTTGCCCAGGGTCCTCAACAAATGGCCCACACCAGACCCCTCAAGGAGTCTCCACCACCTCCTAAAGACTAGGGTGGAGTAATGGAGGGAGGCACATTGAGAAAAGTCTAGAAGAGGTAATGAAGAAGGAACTAAAGCAGCTGGACCATGAGTGATGGTGAAAACTTTGAAACCTCATTGCCTGTGAATGGTGCAGTGGCTTGGAGAACGACTTTAAAAGGCTGGACCTTTGGGAAGAGCCAAAAGCCTGATGGGATATGATATAAAGTACACAAAACCACCTATGAGGTGTTCTTGCCAAAGAAGTTGAAGATGAATCTAATTAAGTCTCCAGAGTTTACAGCTAACTTCCATTTACAGAAAATATAGAGACAGGAACAAGCTTAAGGATACCACAGGAAGCAAACAGACACATTTAGAAGGGGGGACATTCCACAGGACAACCGACCCAGTTTCTTCCAGTATTACTTGCATAATCACACAAAGCTTTAAAGAAAAAAAAACAAGAGTGTTAGAATGATGGTTGCCAGGGCTGTAAGGAGGGGGAAAAGGGGAGTTACTGTTTAATGGATACAGAGTTTGAGTTTTGCAAGATGAAAAAGTCCTGGGCATCTATTGCACAACAATGTGACTCTACTTAACAGTACTGAACTGGACACTTTAAAATGTCTGAGACGGTTAATTTTATGTTATGTGTTTCTTACCACAATTAAAAATTTAAGAATTTAAAAATGAGTGCTTCTAATTTAAAAAAAAATTAAACCTGAATATTAGGAGTACCAAGACTGTTAGATATATTAGGAATTGGGTGGAGAGAGGAGGGAAATACATTTCTACATTATTCTTGGGGTCACACAAGGCATTAAAAAACTGAGAGGAGATTGCTTTAGATTGAGAGAGAATCAAGAGGTCAGACAACCAAATGCATGTCTGGATCCAGATTCAAACAAGCCAACTGTTAAAGGACATCCTGAAAATGATTGGGAAAATCTGATTATGGTCTGGGTAAAATCCTTTGAGTTGATTTTAAATTTTCCTCTTTAGGTAGATGTACTGAAGTTTTTTTAAAAAATAGAGATGACACAATTGAAAGAAAGTGTTAAGCAAATAACAAACCAGGTAGAATATAGATTTAGCAAAAATGGTGAAGGAAGAAATGAAATGACAGATTGATAAGGGTGTGAGTAAACCTATGACCCTGGGGAAAGCAGCAGATTTCACAACACAGTGATGAGGTAGAAGCTATCATCAAGGCATGGGGTTTTCCTGGAGGTGAAGGGAGAGAAATTAAGCAGGGTGCAAAAGAAGTGTTCAGAAAAGGATGAGAGGAGCCAACCTGAAAGGACTCCCAGTGGCCAGAGCTGGAACAATCTGAACAAATAATGGTAGTGTTGAATTATAGTCCATAGAATAAAATAAACATCCATGAATCCATACTGATATAAATAAATTACTGAGTAAATAAATAGGGAGGACAATTCTTCCTCAAAGGAGAATTCTAATTACTAAATGTAGAAGGAATGAGGAAAATTAAAGATCACCATTACAATACTACATAGTAGAAATGGCTGTAGGTAACATCCACTTGCTAGATGCTAGAATTTAGTAGGTAAAAGTGTGAGGAGAAACTAGATACTTGCATGGTCTCAAAGTTTCTCCCGCAAGATATTTATTAATTACAAAGAGAAACAAATAAAGGTTAATTAACATCGTCAACAATAAGACATATTGACATTATGTCCCTTTGCAGTAGTGGTGGCAGAATCGGAAACCAATTTATAGCGGGTTGGAGGGTGGACTGTGGTGAGAAAATAGGACCAGCCAGTGAGGACTGTTTCATCAAGAACTTGGGAAATGAAGAAAAGGGGCTGTGTAGCTCGCACTCATTTGGCTGCTGTAGGTTCATGTTTGTTTTTACTTTCATGACTTTGGAGCCACACATCATAGATCAACCTCAAAAATGGCAGGATGAGAAAAAGCAGGGCAGTGAATAACAATAGCAGCAACCCACCCTTCCAGGCAAGGAGTCAAGTTCTGAGACACCGGGTCCAACCGGTTCTCACGTGTCTTTGTATCTGACCACCATCCAAGTCAGTGATGCAAAACTTTTACATTATAGCAATATGGTATAAAAGAAATCTTTAGTGCAATTCAGGGCTCATACTTTTAAAGAGTGAAGTACGCCCAGCAAAGAATTCGGATTTTAGGTGAAGCTGGTCGTGCTGATGATGCCAATGCCCAAGAAAAGCAGAAATACTGTTTTCAAACAGGATTTTTTAAAAGGAAGGAGAGGGGAAAAAAATAAAAATATGAAACCCCAAACCTTCAAACTACAGAAAACTGCAAAAATTCTACTTAATTAGCAGCAGATTTACGATCTCCAAGACCAATTATAAGAAAGTGGTTAGCAAAAATATCCTTCCTTGATCAGTGTCTCAAAAATTCATCTAACCCTAAATTTTAAGAGAAATGGCTATCAGAACTTCATCTTAAAAAAGCTTTCTGAACCCCTTATACTACAGGTGTCCCCATCTGATTTAATGTGAAATAATGTTGGATTACTAAAAAGGAAGACGGCTGCAGTCAGTATAGTACTGTACCTTTTCTTCAGAGCGGATATGGCAGGAATAAAACAAACCTGGGTTGAGCATCAAGATATAAAATAAATAGCTCATGGAATCTCAAAAGCCAAACCTAACCAAACCACACTGGGGTTCAGTTCTTGCCCCATCACTTAAAACCCAGGTCAAATCAAATGACAACTTGGAGTGTCAAGTTTGCTATACCTGTAAAAATGAAATAAATATCCTCATACTAGGTACAATGCAGCATTCCTTAAAAGATCAAATAACACATTTGGCAATGTTTTATAAATCAACAAGTACTGTGTAAAGATATTACCAGTTACTTCAGCTTTGTGGATGAATCAACATAGGTACACCTCAAAAATCTTTTTACCATGCCCTCTGCTGATACATCCCATGTGGTAAAGATACTGTATGTAAACACTTCTGTAGAAATTTAGGAACAGAGTTCCTGTCTGGAGCCCAACTGCCAGTCACAAGTTTTTTGTTAGGATGTCAAAATCAAGGTTCTCCATTCTATGGATAACACCAAAGAAGGGCAAAATCTATTAGCTTCTTTCCTATGCAACAAAAATATTCTTTGTAAGGTTTTTTGCCTGGGTGACTGACACCTGTGCTACTCTCCCTTTGCAAAAAGATTGTTCTAACCTCTTGCAACCATTCTCTGTTTTCTGACCACACCACGATGAATTTTCAAGTTGTTAACAAGGTGTGAGGGCTGGTTGAAGACCTTCTCATATTCAGAGCACTCAAAGGGTCTCTCTCCAGGGGAAAGTCAAAAGTGTTGAGAATATTCTGAGTCAAGGTTTTTCAACAGTAACTGCACTCAACCGGTTTCTCTTGAGAATGGAGTTGATAATGCTGAGTGAGGTAGGAGGGTAAGTTGAAACACTTCCCACGCAGCTGACACTGGTAAGGCCTCTCTTGAGCATGAATTCTGTAGTGCTGAATGAGATGTGAAGTCCGAATGAAGACTCTGCCACAGTGACAACACTGACAGGCTCTCTCTGACATAGTCATGTTTCTGCTAATATCGAATTAAATGTGTCTTGTTTCGGGGCAACGCGGGTGGAAGGGCTTTTGCTGCCTCACGGGCTTTGAGATGTTGAAAAAGATGCACATCCTGGATAAAAGCTTTGCCACACTGGAAACATTCATAGTAGTCCTCCTGACTATGAATTCTTATGCAGCTGTTGATATTTGCACACTGAGTGAAAGACTTTCCACCTTCATTGCATCCAGGGGACTTCTCACGTGAATGAGTCTTCTGATGTCTGGTGAGGTGTGGCATGAAGTAGAACGCTTCTCCACAGTGTTTACATTCAAAGGGTTTCTTCCCTGTATGGATCTGCTCGTGTCTCTCACAGGCCAACTGGGTACTAAAGCTTCTTCCACAAAATTCACATCTGTTGTGTTTGTTCTCTTGGACGAAAGGCCTGCTGTCCACCGGCTGGGGACTGGTGCAAATTCCAGGAGGAATGCGTTCCTGGGGATCCTTTCCTAGAAGACCCTCTGACTGTTTAGTAAGATCTGAGCGTCTCTCAAATTGATCACTGTCATGGCTTCTTTCCTGAGCAAGCGTCTTGGGGTCATTCATTTTTACCAGACTCAAAAGTTTCTTCTGGTTGACCTGGTGCAAACCCAATGGATCATCAGGAGAAGACTCTCCTACGTAGACACACCAGAAGTTACCTACCTCCAAATCCTGTCTTCCTGCCCGAGGATGATTTTTCTATAGGCAGGCTTTGCTCTGGAGTTAGATCTTTGGTTTCAGGTTTTTTCTCCCAATCTAAAAGCAATGTAAAAGTTCCTCTACTATTTTTACTCAGAGAGACACATCATTATAGTAGAAACAGAAGAAAGAGACCAAACATAGCAGAACAGTTCTTAAAGAGGTTTGAGAGTTTTCTGGGAACCTAAGGAGAGAATGGGAGGATGGAAAGAACAGTAATCAAGGAAGGGTGAGGATGAGGCAGAAAAGAGACCATCCAGGAGGACTGAACTTTGACAAAGATGCCAGAGACACAGACAGGAGAACAAGGAGGAAACCAGAGAAAGAGCTGGGATTGGGGTTTGCCTGCATCCAGACCATGCGTGGCAAATTACTACTATTCCGAGCGACTAATAGCTGTGGCAATAAAGGGATTCCACTGTCAAGTCAATTTGGGAGATACCATAGGATTTCCCCAAAGAGGGGAAATATAGTATGCAGCATTTCTCTAACTGATCTCGTCATGGAACACCCTTTTTTTTTAAAAAAAAAAAAAGAACACCTATTACCATAGTTCTACAGGACCATTAGGGAAACGCTGGAGTAAACAGGTCAACAACCTCTTGCTCAGAATAAAGCAAAAGGATTCTAACTCTTTTCTTGGCTCCCAATCTCTAATCTTACCTCATTCCCTTCAATTCACCATTTATTAAATGCCTATTTTGAGCAAAGCATTATCCAACCAGATGGTCATAATAAGTCTGTAAAAAGGACCCCAATCAGGCTATAAATGACAACAGGAGAAGAGATGGGGGTGGGGGTTGATTCCATTTAGGAACAGGAAAAACTCAACGGACGGGATGGCATTAGGGCTCAGTAAGCAGTGAAGGGGGTGGCAAGCTTATAAAACATACTGAGCAAAGACACTGAACTGTGAAAGTACACAGTCCTGGGGAGCCAGCAACACAGGTTTCTACTTGGAATATCTATGAGACATGAGGCTGGGATGTGAATTTTAGGCCAGACTGGGACACATTTAAATGTTTTGCTAAAAGTTTCGATTTTCTTTTGAGGGTGGTAAGAAGCTGGTCAAAAGTTTGTGCTTTATAAAGCCAACCCCCTGAGTGGGGCTGGAAAGAGGAGTGGTATCACGCCAAGGTTCTTTGCTTGTCTCAGTTAAAGAGGAACGACCTCTGATTTCTAGCTGCTGGGGAAAGGCATGAATGAATGCAGGAGTTGGAACACTAGAGAAAAGGGAAACTGGCCTCCCTGGAGCTGCGCAGGAGAGGAACTCATGCCGCAGGAAGAGATGAGCTTCAGAGAGGAGATGAAAGAAGTACTGAGTGCACGTGATGTGGGGAAGCGGCATGAACCCCTGAGGTGAGAGCACTTACCAACCTTCTCCCTGAGCTGAGAGGTCTTTGGGGAACAGCTCCCAGGCCCCTCCTGGATGACTGCGGTTGTCTTCCCACGATTCCTGTCTCACTACTCACCGTGACATATCATTTTACTGCTGTCTTCCTCCACTGCACGTGACTCCTTCACTTTCAGCCCTGAGATAATGTCAGGTTTAGGGAACTGGTACCCTGTTGAAGAAGGAGACTCATAGCTTGGGGTTTCTGTCCTGTACCCACAGGAACTCCCAGCCTGGGTTATAAAGACGGTGAGATAATAAGGCAAATGCAAATTTAAACAGAAGAAAAATAAAGCCTGTTTCCAATGAGTTTGCCACCAGGGACATATGGCAATGTCTGGAGACAGTTTTGGTCATCACAGCTTACCTAGGGAGACCAGGTTCATATAATTTTCCAGCATCACTTCCCAGTAGAGTTTCCTCTGAGCAGCACTAAGGTAGGTTAATTCCTCTGGACTGAAGTCCACAGCCACATCCTTGAAAGTCACCAGCTCCTAAAATACCATACACACTCCTAAATGATCGAAATCCAGGAATTATCCCAAGGAGGGGAAAAGGTGCCTGATGAGAGGGGACTGACCATGAAGCAGATGTTCAGACCAGCAGAAAGCTTCTAATCCAAGTGTTCTAATCCACTTAGATTATTTCTAGAGACTTAGAAAGATACCTTTGTCTTATAGTCTGAGAGAAGTGAGAACATTTCTGAGATAGTTCCTGCTGCTAATTTTGACAGATTTGGGTTGCAGGAGAAAAATCCTTTTAAGTCACTTTATAAAGAAAGAAAAAATGCAAATAACTAAAAGCTGAGCAGTATACCTCAACCTCAGGAATCAGAGACAGTTGGGTTTAGGTTCTGGGTCTGGTTCTTTCTAACAAGCTTTATGAGAATGGTATAGGTTAAGCCTCAGTGACTCATCCATAAAACACAAAGAGCTCATAAATATGAAGAGATATTCGATCTTATTAATAAATAAGAAAATAACATTTCAAAATGACAAAGTATGATTTTATACCCATTCAACTGACAAAAATTAAGAAGTCTGACAATACGAAATATTGTCTAAAATGTGGACCCTTGGGGCCTCTTATAAGATGCTAAGGGAAATGTAAATTAGTAAACCACTTTGGACTCAGAAATTCTGTTCCTAGGTATATTTGCTCATGTGTACTTGGAGATAGGTATGTTCATAACATCTGCCTTATAACATCCAAAATATGGAAAAGACCCAAACATTCATTTATAGTAGAAGAAATAAATATATTATGGTATAGTCATACCATGGAATAGTATTCCAGCAATACAAACTAATTAACTACAGTTACATGCAACAATTTTGGTAACCGAAGGGCGAATTTAAAAAGCAGATTTTAGAAGACTACATAAGACTATGATACCCATTTTACTAATATACATCTTTTGTGTTTTTATGGAAACATTATGCAGATCAATGAACATATGACTTAAACTAGAGGGCACGTACTGGCTGCCCAGCTCCTATAGAGGGATTTATTTGGCTCACATGTGTTTTTTTAAATTCTTTCTTCAAAATTCATATTAGCTGCCAACACCAAAAAATTTGTATATTTCAAATTATTAACTGGATTTTTGGCTTCTCTTTAAAAAAAATCAGAAGATCTGGGGATCTGGACCCACATTCTCACACGGTGCAATCAGCTGAAGCCGAGTCATAGCTGCCCCTTAGATGGGGCAGGTGCCCCCCAGTTTGTCATAATCCACCCACTTACATATGGTATTCGTTTATATTACCTCAGTAGTCCCTGTGGGCATCTTCACTTGGGATCCTTGACATGGACACCGTAAGGACAGAGGGTTACTCTCAGGAACAGATCATCTAGGACAGTGTTTCTCAACTTTTTTTCCCCCATCTCTCCCTCCAGGAGCATTTTTAGACAATTTTTTCCTAATTGTCATGCCCCTCCCATGAATTTTTTTCTGGTTCTAAAGGAAGTGCAGCATATTAATTTCTCCTAGGTTTCAAAAAGTGATTTAACAAGAACATTAAGGAGCAAATTAAAAAAAAAAACTTCACAACAGTATCATGTCCCTGTAATAGCTGCCATTTATTTCATATATAAAAAGGAGCATAATAATAGTATAAACCACATGAGGATGGTTTTGACTAAGCCAAAAGTGGAGATAAAATGGAATACTAAACAATGAAAAATTAATTCAAAAGACAGGAAAAGAGGGACAACGTTAAAGATATAGTATGTGGGGTGGTGATAAGTGTGACAGAGAAAAATAAAGCAGGGAAGGGGAATACGAAGAGTCAGAAGAACATTTTTTATACAAAAGCCAGGAAAAGGCTCAGTTAGGTAATGTTTATATAAAGACTTTGAGGAAATGAGGATGTGGTTTAATTAGACGGGGAATGTCTGGAAATCAAGAAGGTGAGGTTCCCATATTGGAGAACTAAATCAGAAGAAAGCCTGACTCACCTGAGATCTAGCAGATGGCATACTGTCAAACATCGTTGTGCCCTTCTTTTGTTGTTCTTCGGTGTTTCTCTTTTCTGTAAGGACAGAGTCCTGAGCAGGGAAACCTAGAAGGGAGCAGAAATGACCATGGAATTGAGTCCAGTCTGGCAGCACCCACAGGCACAGAGAGTAGCCTGCCACCCCCATGCCACCCTGTCCTGCCACGGGAGGGAGCAGCAGTCCTGGACTTCCTATGACAAGAGAAAGACCACAGAAATCATTTCTCAGCTCAATATGGCAAGTTCCAGAAAAGAGTTCTGGTTATCTCCCACCTCTAAACCCTTCCATTGCTTCTCAGTGCCTTCCAAATAAAGCAGAAGTTCCTCTTTATTTACATCAGTGGTCCTAGCCTCACCGTCCATTCAGTCACCAGGGAACCTCAGTTTCCCAGTTGTAACATGAAAATGATAAGACTTCTACTTCTAAGGGCTCCTGTAAGGATTAAACATTACATATGTAAAGCACACAGCATGCATTTTTTAAAACTGGCAACTCTTATTACTAAGCTTTCCCTACATCTTTTTCACTCACTGATCTAGAATACAACCACCACCTTCCCTACAGAAACTTGAACCTTGAAGGCCTTCCTTGCCTGCAGTCTCTTTCTAAGTGTACCTTTCATTAATCTGTAATTTCTTTCTCATATCCTAGAGAGCTCTTTCCTTTCCCCTGAGTTCCAGCTCCATCAAAGGCTGTGCCTTTGGCCAAGTTTAAGACCAACGTGGGACAATATCCCCCAAGTCCACTGGAGGCAGTGTAACACCATGATTAAGAGCACAGATGCTGGTGCCAGCCTCCCAGCTGAATCCTGACTGCTAATTACTAACCGTGGGACGGGGGCCAGTCATTCAACGTTTTTGTGCCTCTGTCTCCTCATTTATGGAAGGAGGGTAATACCTATTGCAAGGGCTATTAAGAGAAGTAAATGAATATTATAAAATACCTAGAATGTAGTACATTTTAAGTGTCCAACATGTTCACTATTAACATCTTCAAAATTCTTTTAAGGAATGCAGGTGCACAGGACTGATCAGAATCCTTAATTCATGATACATCAGTATTCAGCCATGCATGACCCTCATGTTTATTTCAAATTTATTTTTTTATACTTTTACATGTAATTAACCCATCCCACTGGTCCACACCCAAGTCTTGTTCCCTTGCCTTTCTCTCCTTGTCTCTCTCTATATACACCCAAATAATACTTTGTTTTTAGTATCAATTTTATTCAAAGCACTATTAGGAGTGAACAGCTTTCTTCTCTCATTACTGAAATGCCCTTACTTCCAATCTAGTAACTGGAATTTCTTTTTTTTTTTTTTTTTTTTTTTTTTGGTACCCGGGCCTCTCACTGTTGTGGCCTCTCCCATTGCAGAGCACCGCCTCCAGACGCACAGGCTCAGCGGCCATGGCTCACGGGCCCAGCCGCTCCACGGCATGTGGGATCCTCCCGGACCGGGGCACGAACCCGTGTCCCCTGCATCGGCAGGCGGACTCTCAACCACTGTGCCACCAGGGAAGCCCCGTAACTTGAGTTTCCAAGAGACAAGTCAAATTTTAACAGAAGTTAAATTTCCAGGCCTCATATCTCCCACATTCTTTTTTTTGTGTGTGGCTGTGTGGTCTTTTGTGTTGATACTAAAGTTCAGGCTTAATAAGAAATGTGGAGGGGAGGGGGAACAAAGCTGGAGGGAAGGGGTACTCCTAGAGAAATAATAAATAAGCAAAAGCCAAACCCCTAATTTCTTCCATTTCACACAAGATTAGGCAGATTAGACTGGATTATAAAATTCATTTGTCCAGTCATTCAACAAATCTTTATTAAGCTCCCTATTACATGCCAGGCATACAGCAAATGTTCAATAAATGCAAACAGCCAGTTGCTTCTTCCCTCTCTCACCTCTCTCTGCACATGCTTGGATCAAGTCTGCCACCAGGTTTCCTGCTTCCTTGCTGCTCTTGGGCTGTTTCGACATCACCCATGCCTGAACCTCCTCTGGCAGAGTATTCAGAAACTGCTCCAGCACCAGTTGCTCCATCATCTGCTCCTTGGTGTGGGTCTCTGGCTGCAGCCATTGCCAGCAGAGCTCCTGGATTTGGCTCACAGCTTGGTGAGGCCCAGTCACTGACAGGTATTGAAAATGCCTAAACTTTTGGTGGGAAACTTTCAGAGCCCCTGGGTTTCTTATGCAGATGGTTTCTGGATTTTTTTCTTGATCATGTAGATGAATGAGCTGGGGATTCCTCAAGATATCCAAAACCTCTGTCATGTGCAGCATCTCTACAGCTTGGCCCTTCAAAGGATGGAAATACTCTAAAAGGCAGGCTGCTTCAGAACACACTGCTGTGGAAGATGGTGTGCAGAGTTGTACCAGATGAAGAAAGGATTCAGAAACCTCAGGACCTGCAGAAATTACACAGAGAGACTCACAAATGGCTTCCACAGTTAGGACTAGACAGTAGAGGTTATTTGAAGCAAAGGAAATTAGCTCTTTTCACACAAATGTCTAAATGAACAGTCACATAGATTTGCACATCTACAGACAGGATGCTGCCTCAGTCACAGTACCAGGTCTAGAAGATCCACAGGCACAGGCTAGAAAAATTTCAGAAATGGCAGTGAAGGGAAAGGAGGCTTGAACCCCAAACCACAATGAACTGAACTAACTGATGAATCACAGAAGAATGTCACTTTAAAAAGTGAATTAAAATGAGTTAATACAGAATGAGGAAAGATCCTTACAAAACATATGTCCTACAAAGAACTGGATTCATATGCAAAATATATAAAGAAATCATACAAATCAGTAAGAAAAAGGCAAACAAAACAAGAGCAAAAAAGTTAAAAGATCTGAGCAGGTACTGCACAAAAGAAGACAGCTAAATGGCCGTAAATATATGAAACAGGGCTCAACTTCATTAGTTATCAGAGAAATCTGAATTAAAACCACAATGAGATATCACTACACACCCTCCAGAGTATTCAAAATGAAAAAATCAGATGATAGTTAAGTGTCTGAGAGGAGACAGAGCCACAGTAGAATGGTATATTCATAACAGTGGAATTCTAAACAGAATTGAGGATATGGATGCATCTTGCTCTTGAGTAAAAGAAATCAGGCTCAAAAAAAGGTCCAGGGCTTCCCCGGTGGCACAGTGGTTGACAGTCCGCCTGCCGATGCAGGGGATACGGGTTCGTGACCCGGTCCGGGAAGATCCCAGGTGTCGCGGAGCGGCTGGGCCCGTGAGCCATGGCCGCTGAGCCTGCGCGTCCGGAGCCTGTGCTCCGCAACGGGAGAGGCCACAACAGTGAGAGGCCCGCGTACCGCAAAAAAAAAAAAAAAAAAAAAAAAAAGGTCCACATTATATGAGTCCATTTGTACACAGGTCAAGAACAAGCAAAACAAGGCTAAGGTGTTAGAAGTCAGAATGGTGGTAACAGTTGGGACTGACATTCGGGGGGCAGTGGTAATGACTGGGAGGGGACAACATAAGAGGTTTCCGGAAAGCTGGTAATGGTCTATTTTCTTAATCCAGTAGCTCATGATATGGACACAGTGTGTTCGTTTTGTGAAAACTGAGCTATATACTAATGGTTTGTGCCTTTTTCTGTATATTTGACTAAAAAATTTTTAGCTTTGTTATAGTCATGGGTAAATATCTAGGTTGTAATATTAAGTGAAAAAGCAGGAAAGAAACTTGAACATAGAATGTATACTCAACCATATAAAGCACAGGAAAAAAAATGGAAAGTAAACCAAAATACCACACCATGAGCAGTGAGACTACAAATTATTTTTACTGGTAATTTTATACTTTCTCCCTCAAAACTACTTCCTAATTTCAAATGTCCTACAATGAACCTTCTATCATCTATGATCAGGAAAATAAAAAATACTTTTCTTCTATAAAATTTGCACTCTATGAAATCACGAACAAAATTGCCACTTGGGGGAAACATTTCCTTTTTTCTTTTCTCCTCTCCACTAAAAAACATGCACCTGTGATTTATATGACAAGCAGTTTTTCTGTTTGAAGGCATTTTTGTTTTTCATTATTATAAATCATAATGCGTGAACACCACTGAAACTAAGTATTTGTCCACATCTCTGATATTTCCCTTCTAGGACAGATTCCTAAAAGCGAAATTACCTGGACAAAGGGTATGAACTTTAAAAAAAGTTCTTAACACAATCTGCCAAATTTTCCTCCCAAAGGCTTCCACCAATTTCTTCTTCCAATCTCAATATATAAGATTACATACCCACCTTGCAAGTCAATAGGCCAGCTTCATGGGCATGTAACCAGTACAGTCACAGAGCCTCAGAAGGGCTCAAGCTTAATTTAATGTTCTCTTGTTGCTGAGTTGAGACTTTCCATATTTTAAACAAGGGGCCCCACTTTTTTACTTTGCACTCCACCCTGCAAATTATGTAACTAGTTCTGCCAGCCAAGAACATTATTATTTCTCAAAATCTGTTGCCAATAAGACAAATGAAAGATATATTTTATTCTTTAATTTTGCATTTCCTTTGATTAATAATAGAGCTTACTACTTTTTTCAGATTTATTGGCCAATTATACATTGCTCCTATCCTTTGCCCTTTTTCTACCAGGGTGTTCCTATTGCTGATTGGTAAAGCCTCCATATAAATACAGGATATTCACTCTTTGACATATTTGCTTAAAAAAATTCCAACCATGCCACACTTTCTCTTTAGTCTTCACAGAATTTTAATATTTCAAAGTCCAATTTATCACTACCCATTCAGAGATCAGTTAAATATTTAAATATATTTTCTTATTTCTTTATTTAAACATTTCATTTTAATTCTTTAGCTGGAATTTAGTCTGGGATAAGGTATGAGCAGAGTATAATTTTTTCTAAAAATTTTCCCACCTACCACCAATTATTAAATTTGCTATCGCCTCCTTCTTGGAATGTATGAGGCCCCCCTGCATTGAATTTCTAAGTCTGCAGCCTCCAGGAAAGGATCCTAAGAAAGGAGTAGTGGAAATGACTGTAAAATCCTGCCAGCCTGCCTCCCAAGACTAGCCAGGTCCAAAGCTAGAGCAGAGAGTCAAATCCTTTCTCCTGGCCCAAAGAAGGAAAGCAAGACCTTGAACAGTCAAGGCCCTCCAGGCCATAGGTACTGAAAAGAAGCTCATGGCTCTGTCTCCTCAGAGGGCACCCTCAGCATCCCTCCTTTTCTCTCTTTTACATAAATTCTTGATTCTGCTTCCCTTAAATATTTATCATTTGGAGCTCAGTCTTATCCTAATCCTACATCCCTTATCATCCAACTTTTAACCACATACCTCAGTAGTTCTTGGCACATTTTTTTTCTTCCTAACATTTTTTTACTCAAACTTTATTTTTTAACTCTTGATACCACTAAAACCATCTGGGCAAAAGGCTCTCTGATGTCAACCAATTAATGACTTTGTTCGGTGCTTTGTAATGCTCATTGGTCTGCTCAGGTTTTCTATTTCTTGAATCCAATTTTTAAAAAATACTTTTCCAGCAAAATTATCCATTTGCTTGAAGTTGAAATATATTAACACATGATTGAGAATTTGAAATCTCCTAAGTACACAACTTTATCCTGTCTCTAGTCAATGTTGCTTTATTCCTAGTTTGTCTTTTTTGTTAATTACTGCTATTGTTTTTTTCATTATTGCCACTCATCCCAAGTACCAGCTGCTAGTTCCAATGCCATTATTTTTGTTTTCTCATGTATTAGTTTCACTTATCTTTATTATTTTCTTACTCCTGGTTCCTTTAGAGTTTTATCAGTTTCTTTGTGGGACTTTGGGAATCTCCTGAAACAAATGCCTAATTTATTTCATTCTTTCTTGACTATTGAAAGCTGTTAATTTTGGTTATGTATCAAAATTTAGGGGATGTCACCACTCCTATTTCAATTATTTTTTAAATAATTCATAATTGCACTTCTGATTTCTCCATTCACCAAAAAGTTCCTTAGAAGAATATAACTTCATTTCCACTTTAAACATTCATTATTAACTATTTACTTGACATACGGGAAGTAAATGGTTTCTTTATTTTGGAACATTAGCCATCTACACAAAATGATGTGGAAACGTGGGTAATTAGTAGCACCTTTCGAAATTTAGCTTTTCTTGGGACTTCCCTGGTGGTGCAGTGGTTAAGAATCCACCTGACAATGCAAGAGACATGGATTCCAGCCCTGGTCTGGGAAGATCCCACATGCTGCGGAGCAACTAAGCCTGTGCGCCACAACTACTGAGGCTGTGCTCTAGAGCCAACGAACCACAGCTGCTGGGCCTGTGCGCCACAACTACTGAGCCTGCACTCTAGAGCCCACGAGCCACAACTACTGAAGCCCGCTCACCTAGAGCCCATGCTCCGCAACAAGAGAAGCCACCGCAATGAGAAGCCCGCACACCGCAACCAAGAGTAGCCCCTGCTCGCCACAACTAGAGAAAGCCCACGTGCAGCAACAAAGACCCAAAGCAGTCAAAAATTAATTAATTAATTAATTAAAAATAAATAAATTTAGCTTCTCTCATCTGTGAAAATAAGGAAAAAGAAGAAAGACCTTTTTTCTCATGTTGCTGTAAGGTTTAAATAAGGTGGGAGCTGAAAATCACGAGGCATACCATCCTGAAGAATCAATTTTTAAGTCTACTATTAAGAAACATGTTTTATAGTAAGACGAAAATAGATTATGTAATTTAATGCAAAAATATTATGAATTTTGAAACGAAACAGGGCAGCAAGTAAATTTCCTGAAAGGAGAAAGGTAGTATTTATACTTTCTATCCTTTCTACCCAAATAGCCCCTTCTATCTCACCGCCGCGCCCACGCCCCGCCCCCTCGGTTCTCCAGGGAAGCATGTTAGAAAGTAGTGACAAAAGCAGCTAATACGTTAAACACTAAAAAAAAAAGCTCAAGAGTTCCTAAAAAAAAATGTATGAGTGATGGTAGGTTGCTTGATTTCTGAGTAGGGAAGAACTTCCGGAGAAATGGGGATGAGAGTGTGGGGAGAAGGGGGCGGAGACCAAGAGATCCCAGGTGGGCAGAGGCTGTGGTGGGAGGAGGAAGCAGGGACTGAAGGGAGCAAACAGAAGAGAGGTGCTGAGGCAAGAGAAGGGAGCAAAGCAAGGCAAGGCAGAGTGCAGGGGCAGAGCAGAGGAGGAGTGGGGCAAGTTAAAGAGGAAGCGCAGAAAAGAGCTGCCAGTCTGGGAAAGAAGGGGTGTGCCGGGGCAGGGGCTAGGCACACAGAAAGAAGGCGCAGGACTCAGGTAAAGGAGCAGCAGAAAAGAGAGGCAGGATTGAGGAGAGGGAGGGGTCCAGAGCCAGGACAGAGGGGAAGGATACGGAGAGGAGGGTTGGGACAGAAGTGGAGGAGAAGGTGCAACAGGGCTGAGGGAGAAGGAGACATGGGGCAAGGGGAAGGAACACAGAGAGGAGGGGTGGGACTGAGATGGGCGGGAGGAGCAGGAAGGAGGGGCAGGGGCCAAGGCAGAGGGGACAGACTGCAGAGTGGGACTGAGGTAGAGCAGCAGAAGTGGGGACAGTGCTGAGGTAGAGGGAAGGTAAGGGACTGGGAGAGGAGAGGTGGAACCAGAGCAAGGGGGAAAGACACAGAGAGGAACGGTGGGACAGAGGTAGGGGGGAGCAGAATGAAGGAGGTGAGCTGAGGTACATAAAAGGGGTGGAGCTGGGAGAAAGTTAGGGACAGGGCAGAGGGGCGGGACAAAGGCAGGGTCAAGTATGAGAGCTGGGCCTTGAGGGGAGAGGTGGGGGCTTAAGGGGACGTGGGGTCTGGATGCGGAGTAGAGGGGGCCTA
>NC_041230.1:4134617-4135914 GCF_002837175.3 Physeter macrocephalus
GGAAGGGGGGGGTCCTCGATGGGGAGGGGTGGCCTGGAGGGGATGCGCGAAGGTCCTCAAGGGGAAAGGAGGGTGTTTGGTGGGGGAGGGCGGGGGCGGGCGGACCCGTCCAGCCCGGAAAGCCTTCTGGCCGAGGAGGACGTTGGGAGGAGGCCGAGGCGTCAGGGGCAGGGAGGCCGCCGCGTCCTCCTTCCTCAGAGCCGACCACCGCCCGCGCGGCCTCCCGCCTCTTCCCCTCAGGGCCGCTACTTAGCGCCGCCTTTCCCGTAGACTTCCCAGTGAAGGGGCCCGGCCGCCCCAGCGTCGCCTCAGGTAGGCCCGCGCCTCCACTGCCCGTGAGCCCGCTTCGCACCCCCACGTGCCTCCCGCAGTGTCCGGGACCGGGACACCGCGCGCTCACCTTGCTAGCCCGACGCCGCCGCCTGACTGAATCGCTCGGCCTCGGACTTGGCGCCCAAACCGGCGGCGCATGCGCTGTGTGCGGTCTGCGCGTGCGCCCTGTGGGGCGGCTGGAGGGCCGCGCGGGAAACGCAGGCCGCTTCCGACCGGCTCCGCTGGGGGGCGCGCGAGAACCAGGCTGGATTTGCGGGGACGGAAGACCTGCTTCCCGTAAATGCTTTAGTAATTTTTTCAATAGTTAACACATGGTTTAAATTTTTTTTTAATTAAATAAGCTGTATGCAGTGGAAAGTCTGCTCACCGTTTGTGTGTGTGTGTGTGTGTATGTGTGTGTGTGTGTGTGCCGCCCACCAATTTTTTTTAACATCTTTATTGGAGTATAATTGCTTTACAATGGTGTGTTAGTTTCTGCTGTATAACATAGTGAATCAGCTATGCATATACATATATCCCCATATCCTCTCCCTCTTGCATTTCACTCCCACCCTCCCTATCCCACCCCTCTAGGTGGTCACAAAGCACCGAGCTGATCTCCCTGTACTATGTGGCTGCTTCCCACTAAGCTATCTCTTTTACATTTGGTACTGTATATAAGTCCGTGCCACTCTCTCACTTCATCCCAGCTTACCCTTCTCCCTCCCCGTGTCCTCAAGTCCATTCTCTATGTCTGCATCTTTATTCCCGTCCTGCTGCTAGGTTCTTCAGAACCATTTTTTTTAAGATTCCATATATATGTGTTAGCATATGGTATTTGTTTTTCTCTTTCTAACTTACTTCACTCTGTAGGACAGACTCTAGGTCCATCCACCTCACTGCAAATAACTCAATTTCGTTTATTTTTATAGCTGAGTAATATTCCATTGTATATATGTGCCACATCTTCTTTATCCATTCATCT
>NC_041230.1:4136102-4170817 GCF_002837175.3 Physeter macrocephalus
TGATACCTCATTGTAGTTTTGATTTGCATTTCTCTAATGATTAGTGATGTTGAGCATCCTTTCATGTATTTGTTGGCAATCTGTATATCTTCTTTGGAGAAATGTCTGTTTAGGTCTTCTGCCCATTTTTGGGTTGAGTTGTTTGTTGTTTTGATATTGAGCTGCATGAGCTGCTTGTAAATTTTGGAGATCAATCCTTTGTCAGTTGCTTCATTTGCAAATATCTTCTCCCATTCTGAGGGTTGTCTTTTCGTCTTGTTAATGGTTTCCTTTGCTGTGCAAAAGGTTTTAAGTTTCATTAAGTCCCATTTGTTTATTTTTGTTTTTATTTCCCTTACTCTAGGAGGTGGGTCAAAAAGGATCTTGCTGTGATTTATGTCATAGAGTGTTCTGCTTATGTTTTCCTCTGAGTTTTATAGTGTCTGACCTTACATTTAGGTCTTTAATCCATTTTGAGTTTATTTTTGTATGTGGTGTTCACCCACCAAATTTTTCATGCCATAAACCACATACACCCAGGTAACCAGTGCAATTATTTAAATATTTATGAAGAAGTATATTGAATAATTATGAAAGCATGAATGTTTTCAGCGTCCTTCCACAATTTCTTTATGTATATATAAGTAGATATATATGTATATGTATTTGTGCGTTATACACACAGATGCGTCTGGTTATCATTGATATATATATTACAAACGTGTATCTATACTATAATATATGTTCTGTAATATATATCTGTAATACCAATAAATATATTTTAAAATATAAAATATTTTAAAAGTATAATATATATCTTATAAATAAATTTAAAATGTAAAGATATAATACAGTGTATGACACTTGCACAATATGATATATACTGTAACATAAAATGTGTACTTAAGTAATATATAATACACCGATCGTTATGATACATAGATTCACTATTACGTATAATTATATATTTGTCCAAAAATAATACATATATTTTTATGGTTGCAAGAACACTCATGGTCTTATTTCCTCCCTTTCTTATACAAAAGGTGGCAGACCTTGCACGCTCTTCTGTGCCTTCATGTTTTACTTACCGGTATACCTCAGAGAGCTTTTCATATCAGTACAAAGAGAATTTGCTCACTGTTTCTGAACAGCTGTTTGGATTCTGTTGTATAGTTGTGACTTGATTTATTTAACCCATCCCTGACTACTGGGTGGTTGAGTTGTTTTCAGCCCTTTGCTACCAGTATGCAATGCATGACTTTGACCTTCAGCGATCCCGCGGTGTGTAAATCTGCTAGGAAGATAAATCCCCTGGAGTGGAATCGCTGGGGCAGAGTGCACATGTGTGTGTCGTTTTGATAGAGATTTCTAAATTGCGTTCCACAGACACTGTTGCAGCTTAGACCCCCCCACCAGCCTGTGTGAGCAAACCTGCATTCTCAGTGTTATATGATGCTTTTGCAAATTTTCCAAAACCTAGGTTGAGAAACCCAAGGCAGTTCTAGTTTATGTTTCTTTTTTCATGAGCAAGGTAGAACATGTTTTCCTGTGTTTAGGAGCCATTTGTATTTAACTAAAGAATATTTATCGGGCAGGGGCTCAAGATATGTGGGGAAAGCATACTGAAACGTGCAATAATTATTTCACGCATAATGATGTTCATGGTAGTGATGATGATGATGACATAATGGTTAATATTTCTTGACACAGACCTTATACCCATCACAAAAATTAACTCAAAGTGGATCACACACCTAAATGTAAAACCAAAACTTGAAAACTCCTGGAAGAAAACATAAGAGAAAAACCTATGACCTGAGATTTGGCGATGACTTTTTAGGTATACACGTGCAGACTCTTGCAGAGTCAAGCCTAGTCTCGCTAATTCGGAACACACAAACTCCTGGTGGGGGGGGGAGTTCCCCAGAAGTGCCCTCCTTATCTGGAAATCTACAACTCAGAGGTCATTTAAACTCTCTGAGCCTCAGTTTGTCCCTCCAGAATGAAAGGACACAGTAACTTATTAAATATAAGAATCAGATACGATTAAATACATGCATAGTGGAGGAAAATTTTTTCCTCTACCCTCTTGTGGTCCCTGGGTGGGTCTGAAAATTAACCAACAAAGACGATTAACAGGAGAAAAGCTTACAGGTTGTTTTAATATAACTTTTATATGACACAAGAGCCTTCCTAAGGAAATGAAGACCCAAAGAAACAGACCTGAGTATTTTATGCTAGGTTTGGTAGGGCGTGGACAGTTGTGGAAGACTATAATAGGTTAAGGAATAGGAGGTAAGTGTAATAACCTGGTGGAAACTTAGCAAGGCCTGTGTGTTAGGATTCTTCTTGGAAGCGTTCCTTTTTCTTTGGAGATAAGGATGCTCCTTTCCTCCTGGTGTAGGGAGGGCACGTCTCCCATGAGGGATTTATGACCTGTTTCAGGGAAGAAGGGGAAAGGAGAGGTGAGAGTGAATTTCCTGCTTTGGCTGAACCACATCACACGTCAAGTGTATGAGACCTGTACAGGCAATTTACGGGTTGGCTACAATTTTATTGTTATTAGGGGGTGAGTATCAGGAGACGGCTTCCTTCACCTCCTCTCCGGGGCTTCAGATTCCCTGCATCACTGTCCCTGTCGCTGTCCCCATACCCCCTGGACCCGTGCTCTCCACCAATCAGGAAGACAGAGCCCCCGTTGTCCCCTCCCCGCTGGACCCAGCGTCCTGTCTTGTCCCTCCGGTCTTCTCTCCTCTAGGTGGCAGGAAGAATCCACGGGAATCAGAGTCGCCTGTGCGCTCAACTGGACCAAGAACTGCTGGCCGTCCTGGGGTGACTCCCTTGTCCTCAACGTGACTGCCCGGCGCGCCCGCCACACGGGTCCCGGGTTCCTAGGCAGCGCCCCTTGAGCCCCCCCAGACCCTGAACGCACTTGGCGCGCGGTCTCAGGGAGCCTCCTCCCCTTCCCTCTGCGGCCCCTCAGCGCCATCCCACTACCGCCTCGACCCCCATCAGCCCTCCAGCCCCGAGCACACGCGGACCCTTCAGCGCTGCAGCCGCGGGACTGCCCTCCCCTCCCTGGTGGTGACTTGGCGCGGGCTTCCCGGGGGGGAGCAGGGGCGGGGCGGGCTAGCTCAGTGCTGGTCCCAGGCATCCTGCAGGGGGTCCAGAAAACGTGGCCGCCCGGGGACCGCGCAAGACAAAAGCGCGAAAGGAGCCGCTCACGACCACCGCCCCTCTCCTGTCCACATAGATACTCAGGTCGAGTGACCGAAACAGTGCCTGAAACAAAGTATACAGAGTTGTCATGCTGGCTACAACTTATTGTTACTAGGGTTTGGAAATTCTGGTCCTGCACCTCCTCTTTGACCCCAGCTTCCCTGCCTCACTGTCTCTGTTTCTGGGCGTTCCAGCTGGGCCTCAAATAGCCATCCTCCCCCCAGCGCCCCTCCCCCTCGCCCCACCTGGACCCTGCCCTGGACCAGGTCTTCCAGGAGAAGGGAGGTGCGAGTTGACAGGGAAGAGCCGCAGGGTATGCTTCCCAGCAGCAGAGACACAGCGGCGTGGATGCCCGGGTCACGGGGAGGGGGGTTGGTAGGGGGCTGCAGAATCATCAGCCGCACAGTGACCCCCAGCCACACTGTGAAGTTATTGGGGTCGGAGCATGTATAGGTGCAGCTCTCCTAGATGCCAGCCACCAGTTTTCTCTTCTGAAGCGCTGCACCAACGTACCCTTCCACAACAATGCATGAGGGTTCCAGGGTTCCACAGCCTCACCAGCTCGCATATTTTTCCTCTAAGTCATTCTGATGGATGTGTACTTGTACCACTGGAATCTGGTTTTGGAAAGCAAAACTTTAATTTATAGAAATACCTCAAGCTGAATAGGTTATAAATATCAACAAAATTAGAACTTCAGAAGTAGAAGCTGGAGTGAGAAAGCGGTTGTTTGTTTGTTTTTATAATGAATGCACCTTGTTACTATTTGGGATTCTTATGAAATGTGTGTATTATCTGAACGAGGAAACTATATATTCTCCTTTATTCTTGAGGTGAAGAAGCTGATAGGTGATAATTTTACTACTCAGAAATGGGTGGATGCCTTCCTAAGTAACAGAGGGCTGTAAACTGGTGATAATCTTAAAACCAGCCAGCACGAAAGAACTGCCATAAATATCTTTTAAACTATGAAGGCACCAATACATGCAGACAGGGAGGAAAATTAAAAGATGCTGGCTGAAGCAGCAGCAGAAAAACCCTGGAGGAGGGGCACTGCAGATGGAGGAAACAGCCAGTGCCAAGGCCCTGAGTCACGGTTTCTGTCGCTTGCCACCCAAGGAGTCTGATGCAGGACAAGGAAGAAGGGGGGGGATGAGGACGTGAGAGTGGAAGAATCTCTCGGGCTGGAGGAATGGAAAAGCATTTCTGGAAGGAAACTTGTCCTGCAGACTAGTCCCACCTCCCCTGGGGCATATAGGGAGGATTTCCCATGGAGATTGCAGTGCTATCTCTCTTGCTCACATGTGGAGGTGTGTCTCACGTTGATTCCACATCACCTCGTTGGGGGGCTCCAGGGACATCTCTCTCCCTGACACCAGGATCATCTCCTTGATCCAACCTGGTGGTCAACTTTGGTTTGAAAACCTGATGCCCTGCTCCAAAGAAGGAAAGAAGAGTGAGATGCCTTCCAGGATGCAACCCAGACCAAATGTTTGCATAGAAAGAAGACCAACCATGTGATAAAAAAAGGACCTCCAGCGAGAACGTGGGGAAACTCCCTCCCCAGCCTCCACATCCACCTTGACCTACCCTCACCTTCCACCCCACCAGCTCAAATTTCTAAGGATGGAGAGCCAAGTAGTTCCCAGGCAACAGAGCCCACCCCATTGAGTACATCAGCCAATCAGCTCATACCTCGTCTCTTTGGCCACTGTAATTGGTTAGCTGTGGTCATGTGATGAAGCCAGGTCCAATCAGATCAGGGTCAGACTCTGGGGGGAATACAAGCCCCAAAATAGTCTACCATTCCTGTTGCAAGTGAATTAGAGCACTGGTGCTCCTGGGGCTCCTGGAGGCTGTCTTGAGACCAGGAGCAGAGCCAACACCATCAAAACCCCAGTGCTAGAGGCCAGTCCTGGGCTGGACCTCATCCGTGTCTTCTGGAAACTTTATAGCCTTTTGGAATCACCAGACCATCAAGCTCTGGCAAGCCCTGTCTGAACTGGGGGAGCCCGTCCTTACCCAGGGAGCTCAGGTTCCCACAGTTGTCAAGTAACACATCCTTGTACAGGTCCTTCTGAGCCAGCTCCAGCAGGACCTGGGTGAAGGACATGGCCACGTCCTTGAAGATCACTGGTTCCTGTACCACCAGACAGCATCCTCGTTCACCAAGGGACTGGTCCCCCACGAGGCCCAGGAGAGGACATGGAAATCCACTGGAAGTTGGGAATGTGTTCAGAATTGCATTGTGGTAGATTGCAAAAATGGCCAGAGTTTTCCACCCTCCCCCGTGTCCATACCATTTGACATTTAAGTGTGCAGTGCCCTCCTGTTCTGAATCTGTGCTTGGCCATGAAAATTGCTTTGGCCGCTGGGATCCTGGCAAAATGTGACTTAAGGAGAAGTTTGAAAAGTGCTTGAGAAATTGTTATTGGTTTCTCTCTTGTGCCCTGAACGCTGCGTGGGGACGAACATGCCTAGGCAAGCCTGCTAGAGGATGAAAGATACCTAGAGCAGGGCCAGGTCTCCCCAGTCCCGCAAGAGAAGCCAGCCTAGGTGAGCTGAGGACCAGCACCCACCAGGCATCTGGAGGAGCCCAGAAACCTCAGCAGAGCCACCTCCACGACCCCTTGTGGCTGTTGTTTCTAAAATTTACCAACTCAAGGATGCTCCCCACTCTCCAGTCCTACCTACAGTTCACCAAGAAAGGAATTCAGAGTGAAGATCCGGGTGAGGCATTCTATGCTCTGGGAAAAGTGGAGGAAATGGCCCTCAGATAATGAGATATTTTCAGGAGGAAATATTATGAACCAAGATTCTTGCATCTTCCCATACTTAGAAAAGCACTAAAATCATTGACTGAGATGTCTGTTCTTCATGACCAACAGGAACCTTGTGCTGAGATGTGTGCTTAATTGCATGCACCCCTTCTCCAAAATCACACAGAAACTGACCTCCTACCTACCTTTTGGAACAGTTCCTCAGAGCTCTCTGAGAGTCTCTCTCCTGGTTCTAATCCTCAGTAAGTCCCCAAGTAAAATTGAAATCCACCCCTCTCAGGTTGTGCATTTTTACATCAGTCGACAACTTTGACTTTGTGGTTGTTGGCATAGACTCTGGAGCCAGCCTCTCTGGGTTTGAATCTTGGCTTTGCTACATATGATCTGTGTGACCTGAAGCAAGTGACATAAACTCTCTGTGCCTCTGTTCTCTTATCTTGGAAAGATGGATAATAACAGAACCAGCCATATGGTTGTGAGAATTAAGTGGATCAAAATGTGTAAAGACATTAGCTCAGTGCTTACCACATGGTCAGTGCTCAAGAAATGTTCATCATTCTAAATATTTGTGTAAAAATGGAGGGGATCCTAGTCAATGGGAGAGAGATACAGTATTGAAGAATACATTTATTCACTCATGTATTCATTACAGCCTGAGGCTGGGGCTAAATTAACATAACAGACCTGGTCAGTGGGGACACAATATCCATTCTCCTTTGCTCTAATAATAGAAGCTATTAGGTGACACAGGATTGCCCAGCTAAAGACTGCACTTCCCAGCATCTCTTGCAGCTAGATGTGGTCATGTGACTATGTTCTGGCCAATGAGGTTTAAGGAAAAGTGATCTGGGCATCTTGTAGGAGTTGCCCTTTGAAGGACTGAAGTGTGTCTTCCCCTTCCCTCATCCTCCTCCCCCTCCCCTGAGCCACGATGTGGATGGGATGTGGGGCGTGAGCCGTCTCCAGCCACGTGGCACAGAGCACCAAGGTCAAAGGACCCTGGCTGCCCAACTCCACGGGGATGCAACACCCCGGCCAGGGGAGTTTTACACACAGACCACAGCTATGAGAGAGACATCAAGTTCGGTTTATTTAAGCAGCTGTATTGGGGGATTTTACATCACAGTAGCCCAGCATGCATGATTCCAGGGTGCTGAGTCAAGAGCAGCAAGCGGAGGGAGCTCAGGTATTAGGAGGCAGTGACAAAGCTGAGACAGCACAGGGGACATTCACACACCTTGATTTCACGAAACTCTAACACAGGCAGAGGAACAAAGGTGCAATTTGGGTCAGGTTTTGAAGGTTCAGGAGGAAATTGGGAATCAGAGTCAGAGTCATCCGGTTCCAAGTAATAGGTGAAGCAAACACTTGGCTGGAAGGAAAGAGAACAGAGAAGAAAGAACAGAACGTTAGTGTCACACTAGTGACATTGTGGGGTCAGATCATTCTTTCGGGGAAGGGGGGCATCCGGTACCTTGCAGGATGTTGACCACCATCAACATCATATATTACATATATTCATATTAGAGAAAACATGCAAATAGAAAATGTGTTAACAATCGATTTGGATGACCTTTGTACTGTTTTTATAAAGTCTTTGATTCTCACACTATTTCCTAATAAGAAAACCTCTTCAAAAGTCCTCCCTGGTACTGTTGCAGGCACTAACAGGAAAGGTGTTCTTGAGAGCATCCTGACCCTGTGCCTCCCCTGACCTCTACCCACGGCCCACCTGATTCCCCAACAGGGCCCTCCAAACTCCCCTCCCACCTGTTAAGAATCCCAGAGACGGAGCAGACTCCTCATTGGCTAAGGTTGAGTCACGTGCCCAGCCCGGAACCAGTCACAGGGAACCCTGGCATTGCCGGCTCTGATTGGTCAGGGGCATACCTGGAGCTGGTATGAGGATGGGATCAGACACATCCAAAGTGCATGGAGGCAGATGGTCCCCCCAAAAATCAAGTGTTTTAGCAAAAGAACGAAGAGTGCTATCCAGGTGGACAAAGCCATAGCTGCCTGCCTCAGCAGGGACTGTTCCCTAATTCATTCCTTCATTTAATCAGCCCACACGTGTACAGTGCCTACTGCTGGTTACATCTGTTCTAGCCAGGGGGGATATGTCATTGAACAACAGAACAGGTTCCTACCCCTTCAGAATGAACAAACAAATACAAGGTATGCTCTCGGGTAGCAATAATTATCTGACAAATATTCAGCAAGGCAGGGGGTTGGGGCAAAAATGAGCAAGGGAGGCTTCATGGAGGAGGTGACATTGGAGCAGAGGCAGGAATTAGGAAAGAGGAGGAAGCAGGAAAGAGGGCAGCATCTTCAAGGAAAACCATCCCTCACAGGATGGGGCCACATCCTCGGGGGGACAAGGGACACCGGGCCACCCAAGCGTCTCTGCTGGGCAGAGAGGGTGGTGGAAGTACCTGACCTCTCAGAACCCAGGAGCCTAGGGTCAAAGGGAGGAAACAAGCAGGCTTACCATGGGACAGAATGGCAGGACTTTGAATGACAGTCTTCCCCTCATTCCGGTGGACTTCTTCCGCGACTCACCAGGGTTCTCAGGAAGCAGGGCTGAGAGAGGAGGAAAGAGGCATGAGGCCACCTTGCCCTCTGAGGCTTGAGAAACTCAATAATAATAAGATCTTCATCATGAAACCATTGACAAGACCTAACATGTGTTGGGTACTTGCTATGTGCCAGGTACGCATTTAAGTATTTTACACATCGTAGCTAAATTGAGATGGCTACTATCATCGTCCCACTTTAGAGATGAGGAAACCAAGGCACAGAGGTTAGGACACTTGCTGGAGGTTTCACACAGTGCCTGCAGACATGCATTAAATTGCATCCCGAAGGCCCACCGGGAACAGAGAGGGAATGTCAGCGAGTGAAGGGGCTGGGGTAGGACAACAGGGGGCTCTGGAGATGGTGGCACCCTGGGGAGCCCGTGTCCAGGAGGAAGGGACGGCTGATATGCAGCTGCCTGTGGGGATGCCTCTCCAGAAAACTTGTCTAGTTTCCCCACAGAAGACAGATGTCTTGATTTAGAGTGAAGTCTCCTGATATTTCAAAGCTACCAACAAATCCAGATATTTTCTTAGAAACTCCTACACTCCTGCTGGGAATGGAAATCTGCCTCTCTACGGAGGCCCATTCAGTCAAACTCACCAAATTACACATGCACACCCTCCTTTGAGCAGCCATCCCCCTGTTAAACGTATTGTCCTGGGTATACTCCCCTGTGTGCAATATGACCCAACTATAATCTCATTTCTACTTGCATTTATTGTCTTCCTCAAAGACTGGGAATAACCCGAACGGCCACCTGCAGGAACCAGGTTAAATAAACTGCAGTACAGTACAGACAGACCATGGAATGCCAGGCAGCTGGAACACAAACTTGTCAGCTTGTGGGGAAGAGTCCTCAAGATGGACAGGGGACACAGGGCTTAAGGTCAAAGACCCCGAGGCCAAACACTTCAAATCCCAGCATGAGCTAATCATTCATCCTTGTCATCCCTCAGATTTCCCATCTGCAAAATGGGGCAATCACTCTCCTTACCTCACAGAGTTGTGAAGCATGAGGGATTGGATGCTTGGAAAGCATTGGGACTGTGACTGGAAGATACTAAGCGCCAGATCAGAATTAAATGAAACAAGACAAAATAGGAACTGGCAGTGGCAAATACAGTACACACAGTACATCAGACATAAATACACAGTAACAGATACATACAAATCCTTGTCTGTATGAGAGAGCACAGAACATTCTGGAAGACTGGACAAGAAGCTGGAAAGTAGCTACCTCTGGTAAGGGAGTAGGTAGCTAAAAAAGTGGCCTGTGTCTTGTTTTGTATGATGGTTACACACAGCTACCGATGTGATGAAATACAAGTAAAAACACACATGGATTGTGCCAACATCCATGGGCTAGTTTTGATGCTGTAGTATCATCATATAAAATAAAGATACTGGGGGAAATGGGATGAAGTGTCCATGGAACTTCTATGTACTATTACGGCGACTTCTTGTGAATATAAAATTATTGCAAAGTAAGATGTTTCATAAAGGAAGCATCACAACAAAACCAACAGCCCTCACTCGTGTCCAAGCTCCCAGCAGGATCCACAGGCCTCACAGGAATCACCCCACTCCTGCCAACCCTCTCTGCCAACTCCTTGGGTCAGGCCTCCTTCATCTTCCACCTGAATGACCCTGCAATTCCTGACTTGGCAACTGGATGCAGGGCCAGTCCAGGCCAGTGTCTGGTCCGCGAAATGGAGCCCAGATTGATTTTACCCTGGAGGCTCTCCCCATTCCCACCTGCGCACAGGTTTCCACCCCATGTGTGTCTCACCTCCTTTCTCCGGCGGCTTGGTCTGCACCGCCTCCGTTTCCTGGCCCTCGATGGTGCTGAGAGGTAGCATCGTGACGTCACAGGTGCTCCCTATGGACAGGAGACCAGAGCAGTCAGTGCCTGGGCTGGGCACCCAGATGGCCCGGTGTGAACCCCGGCACCGCTCTCAGGTGTTGGATGGACTCAGACAGCTTCATCCCCTCCCCAAGTCTCCAGGTCCCCAGCATCCAAGGGGCAGTGTTGGCAATGCCTTCCTCCTAGAGCTGCTTCCAAGGCCCAGAGTGTGATTTGGGGACAGCGATTGCCATGGTGCCCCTTTAAGGAAAAGAAGAAATATTATGACACAGAGTGCTGGGAATCATAGGTGAAGGTCAGTTAACTGGGTATCAAAAGGGCCTCTGGAGTCTGGCATACAGCAGGCAGTCAATAAGTGCACCTCATGGTCAGCATTCCCAGTGCTGTATTTCAGGGCTGTCCTAAGGCTATAAGGCAGCTTAACCAAGTGATTCAGACCAGGACATCATTTCCCTGACCTCGGGGGCCCCTTCTGGTGCAGGATGCTCAAGTGACTGCCTCTCAGGACTGCTGTGAAGATGAGGGGGCCGGTCCACAGACCCCTCACCACAGCCCCTGGGGAGGGGCCAGCACTGCAGCGAGGGTGCCTGGCAGCAGGCTCAGTTGTGGGGTCCTGGGACCCCACCTCCACCCCAGCTTTACCCTGGGCAGAACTTCAGCCAGTGTGTATGGAGGGTGCTTTGGGGGGATTCCAACCCGCCAGTCACTAGCTGAGAGAGCTCTAGGATCAAGTTTGCCAGATTTAACAGCAATATTACAACAAATACACGGCAAACTGAGATTTGAATTTGACATAGGCAAATCATATTTTAGCATGATAGGTCCCAATCACCGCACGGTAAATGTCTAAATAAAAATCATTTATTTAATATACGAAGTTAATGTTTAAGAAAACCCAAGTCCCATGAAATATTTGGGACATAATTACAGCCAAAGGTAATTCATTATTTGTCTGAAATTCAAATTGAAGTAAGCATCCTGTATTTTACCTGGCAAGCCCCATTTCAGAGGTTCTTTAACCTCTTGTGCTGTCAGCTTTCCTCTTCAGAAAAATGAGTAAAATTAATTATTAAACAGGATTAAATATGGTTAAATACACACACATACATACACACTGACAACACACTGTCTGGAAACAGAGTCAACACCTCTTCCTGTAACCCTTTTTAAGAAGCATAAGATGCAATCACAGACTCTCACTCACAAACATGCAAATACAAGATGCACCAATTTGTGGGAACGCCCAGCCAGATAGACACACACACAAATTGGTGGAAACACACATTTTCAGATGAGGAAACCAGGGCATGACGACACAAGCACACCTGCAGACACACTCCAGCGAAACTCTGAGACCCCCGCCGCTCAGGCAGGCAGGCCTGCTAGTTAGTACTGAACGCCCTACTCACACAAAGTCCTGGACGTACGTGCGTGTGCGCACACACCCCCCCCACACACACACACCCTCCAGCCACCCACAAACGCAGACCCACAGGCTGAAATTACACATCACCCTCTCCAACATAATTCCCCTCTGCCTACACCCAGGGCCCACCCTCATTCTCACCCAGGGCCCATCCGCAGAGGCCGCCGCTCTAAGATAAGCGCCCCCAGCACACCCCCGGCCCCCACCGGCAGCACGCAGGCGCACAGAAGCACTGGAGGCTCAAAACCTGTTTTCCGAGAGCCCTTTACATCTGCTAATCCTCTTATGCGTCCTTAGTGAACCCCCAACACATCTGGAGGGACTCCCCGCCCCTCCCGACCCCCCAAACTACCCTCTGGACTCCCTGCAGTATCATTTTCCGATTTTCTACCCAAGTGTCCTTCTCTTAAGTAAATCTTCATAAGCTTCCTCAGGTGCCCCCCCAAAGCCCCCAGGAGGGGCTCCACGCCTCCCGAATGGCCCTCTGGATGTTCTTTTAGGCTAATTCCGTACCTGGCCCCCTGATCCCGAAAGGACGTCTCCCAAAGTATCCCCTCCCCCCATACCCCGGCCTCCTCCATCCAACTACAGAGCCCCACGTCTGCCCCTCCTACCCCCGAAAACCTCAGGACCAGGACCGGGCTCCTCCTCCACCTGTCCTGCACGGAGTCCCCGCCACCCCTACCGCTGCCACCCCAGCCTCCTCGGTCCCCTCCACTCTTCCCTCCTCCCAGTGGCCACAGAAATCCTGACCTGGAGTCGCCCCGCGGCTCACGAGGACCTGAGCGTCCCGGCCGCCCTCAGGGGAGACGCGGGCTCCTCACGGGGCCCCACCGCGCGCACCATCGGGTCTCAGGGGCTGCTAGGCAGCCGCTCCTGCGCCCCACTCCCCAGAATTCACCCGCGCATCCTCCCCGGGAGCGCCGCCCTCCCCGCGGAGACCCCGCAGCGCCCTCCCGCCGCCCCCCGGCCCGCGCGGCGCCCCCGCCCCACGGCGCACCCCCTTCGGAGCTGCAGCCGCGGGACTGACCTCCGGCCCCGGGTCCTGGCTGGGCCGCCGGGCGGGAGCGCGCGGGCTTGCTCGGGGCTTGTCCTTGGCGCCCGCGCAGCGCTGGCTCCGAAGATGTCCAGGGAATCTGTGGGCAAACTCCGAGGAATGAACAGGGCTGAGCTGCTCAGCGACACGCACACCCCCCCCCCCCAACCCCCAAACACTAGTCAGGTGGTTAAAACAGTCTCTGACACCAGCACAGGTTCCGGAGTGTTCCCTTCAATTTCATTATTGGGGGAATTCAGGGACCTCCTCATCCTCATTGGTTAGAGAAACCGATGTAAAAGGTCGCCAATGGCACGTTTTAGGTGGAAGAGAATCACTTGTTCAGCTAATAAGGGTAAGTAGTGTTTCTTAAACTTCTTACTGGGATATGAAGAAACACACGCCACACACATAGAAGCACATGTATGTAGCATGTGTGCTGGACCCAAACACAAAATAGCTTTTACACTGTGCACCACAGTCACAGCAGTTTCTTTCCCCCCTTCTTCTAACTATTCTCACACTTTCACCCGTATTGATTTCAGTCTGGCATCTACTCAAAGCAAGATCAGTCACCTTTGTTGTCAAGGATGTCATGGCGAATAGTTTAGCCTTTGTGCACCATCAGGTCTGTGTCACAGCTCCTGGACTTTGCAGGAAAGCAGCCCAGACTCTACCTAAGGATGCACGTGGCTGTGCTAATGAGCCCTTATTTACGCTACAGGCTGGGGCTGGATGGCCAGAGTCTGCCCACCCCTGACCTAGAGAATTTTCTGTGCCAGCTCCTGCAGTAGATGAAGCCAAGCTACTCTCTGGCAAAAGCGCAGTTTGGGCAGAAATGTGAACAGATACACTTTGTTATTTTTCTTTTAAAAAAGAAATACTTTATGAAGGTATGGATCCTGAGAATGAAAAGAGTGTAATATAAAAATAGCCATTGAGTCTTGATTACGTACAAATTTGAAATAACAACCTTAAAATTAAAAAGCTCTCACCAAGCCCATACCCGCACTCTCTGGTGGCTACACTGTGTGATAATTCTGATAATATATTTAACCCAGTCCTGAGACAGAACCTTCTGTGACCATGGCAATGTTCTGTATCTGCAGTGTCCAGTACAGTAGCCACTGAAACCTGCCCTGAGCGGCCGAGAAACCGTGTTTTGAATTTTTTTTTTTTTTTTTTTTTTTTTTTTTTGTGGTACGCGGGCCTCCCTCTGCTGTGGCCTCTCCCGTTGCGGAGCACAGGCTCCGGACGCGCAGGCTCAGCGGCCACGGCTCACGGGCCCGGCCGCTCCGCGGCATGTGGGATCCTCCCGGACCGGGGCGCGAACCCGGTTCCCCTGCATCGGCAGGCGGACGCGCAACCACTGCGCCACCAGGGAAGCCTTGAATTTTTTTTAAGATTGATTCATTGACATTGAAGTAGCCTCATGCAGTTACTGGTTACTGTGCTGGAGGGAAGAAAATTGTACCTGAATTCCTGCTCAAATGCAAGACACGGCATCAGTTAGATGGTATGCCAGAGATCATAGCTACCCTGAATCTCATTGGGGGAAAAGGTAAAAAACAAGAACATACGACAACAACAAAAAACATTAGTATGTGGCAGGGTGTGACTCTGGTCTTCAAAACCACACTATATAAGAGAATATTCTATTTCTAAGGTGATACACACTAAGGAATATATACATATATATAACATACATATTATATACATATAATATACATAACATATTTACAAGAGAAAACATACCAACAGAAAAATATTAACAACTGGTGAATTTGGATGATCTTTGTACTGCTTTGCAAAATCTGTGACTCTTACATTCCTTTCTGATAAGATTTCTAGAGAGTCCTCCCTGGGACTGCTGCAGGCGCTAATAGGAAACGTGTTCTTGCGAGCATCCTCACCCTGTGCCTCCCCTGACCTCTCCCCGGGGCCCCCCTGGCTCCCCATCAGGGCCGCTCCAAACTCCCCTCCCACCTGTTAAGAATCCCAGAGACAGAGCAGACAGACGCCTCATTGGCCAAGGTTGAGTCACGTGCCCAGCCTGGAACCAATCATAGGGAACCTTGGCATTGTTGGCTCTGATTGGTCAGGGGCATACCTGGAGCTGGTCTGAGGATGGGATCAGAACCATCCGAAGGGCGTGGAGACAAGCGGTCCCCCAAGAAAAATCAAGGGTGTTAGCAGGAGAAGGAGGAATGGTATCCGGGTGGACAAAGCCACAGCTGCCTACGCAGGAGGGACCCTTACGTAATTCATTCCCTCACTTAATCAGCCCATGTGTATACAGTGCCTAAAGCTGGTTACATCTGTTCTAGGCAGGTGGATATGCCATTGAACAACAGAGGAGGTTGCTGCTCTCCAAGAACCACTCTAGTAGGGAACACAGATGATGAACACACAGATACAGGTATGCTCTCAGGTAGCAATAATTACTCTGAAGAAAATTCAGGAAGGCAGGGGGTTGGAGAGAAATGGAGAAAAAGTGAGCAAGGGAGGCTTCATGGAGGAGGTGACATTGGAGCAGAGGCAGGAATTAGGAAAGAAAAGAAGGCAGGAAAGAGGGCAGCATCTTCAAGGAAAACTGTCCCCCACAGGATGGGGCCACCTCTGGGATGAGGGAGGGACAAGGGGCACCCAGCCACCCAAGGGTCTCTGCTGGGCAAAGGAATTTCCTGATCTCTCAGAACTCAGGAGTCTGGTCAAAGGGAGGAAAGAAACAGGCTTACCACAGGACAGAACGGCAGGACTCTGAATAACATTGTTCCCCTCATTCTGATGGGCTTCTTTGGTGGATCATCAGGGTTCTCAGAAAGCAGGACTGAGGGAGGAGGAAAGAGTCATGAGGCCATCTTGCCCTCTGAGGCTTGAGAAACTCAATAATAATAAAATCTTCATTATGAAACCATTGGCAAGAGCTAATATGTGTGGAGTAGTTTCCTTGTGCCAGGCACACATTTAAGTATTTTACACATCATAGTGTATTTGGTTGTTCATAATATCTCTCTGAGATGGCTACTCTCATCATCCCACTTTAGAGAAGAGGAAACCAAAGCACAGAGAAGTTAGGACACTTGTTGGAGGTTGCACAGCAGTGCCTGCAGACATGCATTAAATTGCAGCCCAAAAGTCCACAGGGAACAGACAGGGAATGCCAGTGGGTGAAGGGGCTGGGGGAAGACAACAAGGGTGTCCAGGCCACAAAAAGGAGCCCAAATTCATTCAGCTCCCAGGAGATTCCTGCAGCCTCTGAGTAGGGCAGTGACAGGATGTACCGACATCAGGTGATGTCAGGGAGGTTCCATCCTGGGAGCCCCTCAGGGCCCTCCCTCCCCAGCAGGAGCCGGTGGGAGATATTTGGGGCTGGGATCAGTCTTCAGGGTCAACCTTCCCCATCAGCCGTGCCCTGGAGACCCTCCCCACTGCCACCTGTGCACAGTTTTCCACTCCATGTGTGTCTCACCTCCTTTCTCCGGCGGCTTGGTCTGCACCGCCTCCGTTTCCTGGCCCTCGATGGTGCTGAGAGGTAGCATCGTGACGTCACAGGTGCTCCCTATGGACAGGAGACCAGAGCAGTCAGTGCCTGGGCTGGGGACCCAGATGGCCCAGGTGTGAATCCCAGCACCGCTCTCAGATGTCAGGTGGACTCAGACAGCTCCATCCCCTCCCCAAGTCTCCAGGTCCCCAACATCCAAGGGGAAGTGTTGGCAATGCCTCCCTCTAGTGTTCTTCCAAAGCCCAGTGTGTGTTGTGGGGATAGCGATTGCCATGGTGCCTGGCAAAGGCAAGGGCAGAGACCATGGCTCTGGGGTTTCTGATCCTTTAAGAAAAACAAGAAATATTATGACACGAAGTGCTGGGCCCCTGAAAGTGAATGTCAGTTAACTGGATATCAAAAGGGTCTCTGGTGTCTGGCATATACAGCAGGCACTAAATAAGCACACTCATGGCCAGCATTCCCAGTGCTGTATTTCTGCCCGGTCCTAAGGCTACATTGCAGCTTGACCAAACGGTTCAGACCAGGACCTCTCTTCCCTGTCCCTGGGGGCCTCTTCTGGTACAGGATGCTCAAGTGACTGCCTCTCAGGACTGCTGTGAAGACGAGGGGGCTGGCCCACAGACGACTCACCACAGCCCCTGGGGAGGGGCCAGCACTGCAGCGAGGGTGCCTAGCAGCAGGCTCAGCTGTGGGGTGCTGGGACCCCGCCTCCACCCCAGCTTTACCCTCACTGGGACTTGGGCCAGTGTGTCTGGAAGGTGCACTGGGGGGTTCCAGCCTGCCGGTCACTAGCTGAGAGAGCTCAAGGATCAAGCTCACCAGATTTAACAACAACAAGATTACAAGAAATACACAGCAAACTGAGATTTGAATTTGAGATACACAAATCATTTTTTAGTATAAGTATGTTCAAACACTGCATGGGTCATGTCTACATAAAAATCATTTTTTATTTAGTTTTCTAAATTATCTTTAAGTATAGGCAAGTCCCATGAAATATTTGGGACATGCTTATACCCGAAGGTAAGTCATTATTTGTCTAAAGTTCAAATTTAAGAAACCATCCTGTATTTTACGTGGCAAGCCCCGATTCAGGGGTTATTTAATCTCTTGTGCTGTCAGTTTTCCCCTCATGAAAATGAGGACAATAAATATTAAACCTGAGGATTAAATACGATTAAATACACACACATACTCAGAACACACTGTCTGGTAACTTAGAGTCAACACCTCTCCCTCTAAGCCTTTTTAAGAAGCATGAGACCCATCACAGACCCTCACACATAATCGTGCAAATACAAGGTGCGTCAAAGAGCAGGAACACCTGGCCAGAGAGACACACAAACAATTGATGGAAACACACATTTTCAGATGAGCACTGGGGAAGCCAGGGCATGACCGCGCAAGCACACCTGCAGACACACTCCAGGGAAACTCAGAGACCCCCGCATCCCCCGTGGGCAGGCGTGCTTGTCAGTACTGAACGCCCTCCTCACAGGCAGCCCTGGACACACACACACACACACACACACACACACACACACACACTTGGGGCACACACAACTGCAGACGCAGAAGCTGAAATTACACATCACCCTCTCCCACACAATTTCCCTCTGGCTGACACCCAGGGCCCATCCCCCGAGGAGGCTGCCCCTCAAAGGTGCGCGCCCCAAACTGGCTCCCTGCCCCCACCCGCCGCTCGCCGGCGGATGACCCCCCGGGAAGGCGGTGATCCCCCATCAGGGACTCACACGCACACTCCAACACCCCATGATGTTCTTTGAAAACCTCTGAGACGCCCTTTGAGCCCACAGACCTATTTTTAAAAATTGAGAACCACCAGTAGATACACACACACACACGCTTGGGACACACACAACGGCAGATGCACAACCTGAAAATACAAGTCACCCTCTCCAACACAATTCCCCTCTGGCTGACACCCTGGCCCATCCCCCAGAGGCTGCCCCTCTAAGATGCACGGCCCTGGCAGGCTCCCAGCCCTAACCTGCAGCCAAGCAAGTGCACGCGCAGAATCACTGGAGGCTGCACAGCCCTTTGCCAAGTGTCCTTCTCTTAAGTAAATCTTCATAAGCTTCCTCAGGTGCCCCCCCAAAGCCCCCAGGAGGGGCTCCACGCCTCCCGAATGGCCCTCTGGATGTTCTTTTAGGCTAATTCCGTACCTGGCCCCCTGATCCCGAAAGGACGTCTCCCAAAGTATCCCCTCCCCCCATACCCCGGCCTCCTCCATCCAACTACAGAGCCCCACGTCTGCCCCTCCTACCCCCGAAAACCTCAGGACCAGGACCGGGCTCCTCCTCCACCTGTCCTGCACGGAGTCCCCGCCACCCCTACCGCTGCCACCCCAGCCTCCTCGGTCCCCTCCACTCTTCCCTCCTCCCAGTGGCCACAGAAATCCTGACCTGGAGTCGCCCCGCGGCTCACGAGGACCTGAGCGTCCCGGCCGCCCTCAGGGGAGACGCGGGCTCCTCACGGGGCCCCACCGCGCGCACCATCGGGTCTCAGGGGCTGCTAGGCAGCCGCTCCTGCGCCCCACTCCCCAGAATTCACCCGCGCATCCTCCCCGGGAGCGCCGCCCTCCCCGCGGAGACCCCGCAGCGCCCTCCCGCCGCCCCCCGGCCCGCGCGGCGCCCCCGCCCCACGGCGCACCCCCTTCGGAGCTGCAGCCGCGGGACTGACCTCCGGCCCCGGGTCCTGGCTGGGCCGCCGGGCGGGAGCGCGCGGGCTTGCTCGGGGCTTGTCCTTGGCGCCCGCGCAGCGCTGGCTCCGGAGGTGCCCGGGGACGCGGTGGACAAACTCGCGCGAATGAACCGAGCTGCTCAGCGACACGCACACCCCCCAACCCCCGCCCGCAAACACAAGTCAGGTGGTTAAAACTGTCTCTGACACCAGCACAGGCGTCAGAGTGTTCGCTGCGATTCCGTTATTAGTGGGGAGGGCGGGGGGCCTCTTCGTCCTCGTCCGGTAGGGAAAGCAGTTTAGGAGGTCGCCCTGGGCAGGTTTTTAGTGGTTGAGAATTACTTGTGCAGGTAATAAGAGTACGTCGTATTTCTAAACTTGGTCTTCGAATATGAACAAACACACGCCACACACACGGAGGAACACATGTATGTAGCATGTGCCCTGGACTCAAACACAAAGTATCTTGTACACTGTGCCCCACAGTCCCAATAGTTCACGATTTTCCCTCCTTCCTCTAACCCTTCTCACACCTCCACCCGTACTGATTTCAGTCTGGCATCTACTCGAAGCAAGGTCAGTCACCCTTCTTGTCAAGGATGTCATGGCAAACACTATAGAATTCTGGGCCATCGGGTCTGTGTAGCAGCTACTCCACTTTGCGTGAAAGCAGCCCAGTGGTTAGGGAAGGAATGGGTGTACTTGTGGCAATGAGCCCTTATTTACACAACAGGCTGTGGGCTGGATGACCAGAGTCTGCCCACCCCTGATCTAGAGAATTTTTTGTGCCAGACCCTGGAGTAGATAAAGCCAAGAAGTTCCTGTAAAAAGTGTTGTTTGGACAGAAATGCGAACATATATACTTTTAAAAAAAATATTTTATGAAAATTTGAATCCTGTGAATTGAAAGAGTGTAATATAAAAATAAGAATAGATTCTTGATATATGTGCAAAATTTGAAATAACAACCTTTAAAAACACCTCTCATAAGCCTAGGGCTTCTCTCCTACAAACTGGGGTTCATATCATTTCCTATTTCATAGGACTCTGGTGAAGGTTACGTAAGATCTTCTATGCTCAGCACCATACCTGGCAGGTGGAAAGTGCCCAGGAAATGTTAGCATTTATCCAACATTATCAGTAACCGACTCGTTAATCTGCCCCAGGCAGAGGGGTTGTCCTGCGGGCAGAGCACTGGCCACCCTGAGACTCGAACTGCCCAGAGGACCGTGCATGGAGCCAAGAGTGTCCAAGAGCCATTGACAAGATGCTCCATCTGGCTGTGCTTCTTCAGTCTCTCACAGCACCAAGCCCACATCCTCACTTTCTGGGGGCTACACTTTGTGATAATTCTGATAGCCTACGAGATTTAAAGCAGTCCTGAGACAGACCATTCTGTGACTTTGGAAATTTTCTGTATCTGCACTGTCCAGTGCAGTAGCCACTGGCCACGTTTGGCCACTGAAGCGTGTCTGGAGCAGCCGAGAAACTCTGTTTTGAATGTTATATAAGATTGATTCCTGGGGGCTTCCCTGGGGGCTTCCCTGGCGGCGCAGTGGTTGAGAGTCCGCCTGCCGATGCAGGGGACGCGGGTTCGTGCCCCGGTCCGCGAGGATCCCACATGCCTCGGAGCGGCTGGGCCCGTGAGCCGTGGCCGCTGAGCCTGCGCGTCCGGAGCCTGTGCTCCGCAACGGGAGAGGCCACAACAGTGAGAGGCCCGCGTACCGAAAAAAAAAAAAAAAAAAAAAAGATTGGTTCATTTACTCTGAAGTAGCCTCATGCAGCTAGTTAGTGATTACTGTGTTGGAGAGCAAGAAAATTATACCTGAATTCCTTCTCAAATGCAATTCTCTGTAATGATACTATTGACATTGACATTTGGGGCCAGAACCTTCACTGTGCAGGGGGTTTCCTGGTGCATTGCACCATGTTTAGAGGATCCTTGGTCTCTAACGATTATAGCCTAGTAGCAACGCCAATTTTGGACAACCAGAAATATCCCCAAACTTGCAGGGAAGTTCCAGGAGGGGGCGGTGGAGTATCACCCCAAATGAGAACGTCTGGTCTACCAGAAAACTGAGGAGAAATGAAGGAAAACTCCACCCACATAGGTTCCCTCATTTTACCTGCACTGGGGGGTTTTGCGTGCATTCCAGCTAAAGGCCCTTTCACACTGGGAGAGTTTACAGTCTTTTCCAACATGAAGTTTCTGGTGGTGCGTCAGGGAGGAGACCTGCCCGAAGGACCCCATCTTTGGTGCATGCATACGGCTTCCCTGCAGTGTGGAATTTCCCGTGATTATTAAGAGTCGGGTCTTTGGTGAAAGCTCTCCCACACTCAGGGCACCTGTAGGGTTTCTATCTGGGAAGCATACTCTGATGTCTCTGAACACTTGACTTACACAGGAAGTCTTTCCTCATCCCTCACACTGATAACATATCCTCCCAGAGACTTTCCTGACGCTTGAGAAGGGCCACCTGGCAGGTGGAGTCTCTCTCACATTCCTGGCTTCCCTCCCAGGTGCCTGGCTGGTGAATCCTCTTGTGTTCTGACAGGTGGGAGCCGATGCAACTTGGGGATATGATCACAATCCTGCCTTGTGGTAGGTTGCAAACATGGCCCCAGTTTTTTACCCTCCCCCATGTCCAAACCTGTTGCCCCCTAAGTGTGTAGTGTCCTCCTCTTCTGAATTTGCACTTGGCCATGGAATTGCTTTGGCCAAAGGGATGCTGGGAAAATGTGATTCAAGCAGAAGCTTGAAAAGTACTTGTGAAACTGGTATTTGTTTCTCTCTTGTGCCTCTACCACTGCCATGAAGATGAACATGCCCAGGCAAGCCTGCTGGAGGATGAAAGATACTTGGAGTCGGGCCAGGTCTCCCCAGTGCCCCAAGAGAAGCCAGCCTAGGTGAGCTGAGGACCAGCGTCCACCAGGCATCTGGAGGAGCCCAGAAACCTCAGCAGAGCCACCTCCACGACCCCCTGTGGCTGTTGCTCCTGAAGTTTGCCAACTAAAGGATGCTGCCCACCATTCCGTACCACCTACAGTTCACCCTGAAAGGAATTCAGGGTTAAGACCCGGGTGAGGCACCCTATGCTCTGGGGAAAGTGGCAGAAAGGTCCCTCTGAATGCAGCTTTTTTTGGCCCTTTCCTGTTTGTCCATTTCTGTTCCCCTCTAACCTTAAAAGAACCTAATCATAGGCATGAGATCACTAAGCAATTGAAACCAACTCCTGACTTCTTCTCTCCTGAATGCACATCATGCCTTGTCTAACCTGTCGATTCTTTTCCTAGATAAAAAGAAGTATGACTAGCTCTCTACCCCCAATAGCGCCCCTAAGCAATCCTGCAGGCAGATCACGCGGGCAAGATAACATCTGAAGAGAGACTCAGCCAGTTCTGCATGCAGTGGAGAATGATGCAGAACCCAACATCCTGCCTCGATGATTCACTGAGATTCCTCCATTTTTCCCTTTAAAAACTGTCAAGGCTGAGCAGAAACTTTGGAATTGGTCCCTGGACACGAGTCCACCATCTCCCCAGATTGTCGGCTTTCCTGATTAAAGCACTTTCCTTTCTATTGACATTTGCCCCTTGACTTATTAGCTTATGAGCGGCAAGTGGGTTTGGCTACACCTCAGATATTAGATATGTTCAGGAGAAAATAATACGACCCAAGATTCTTTGATTCTCCCATACTTAGAAAAGCACTAAACACATTAACTGATATGTCCGTTCGCCCCAACCAACAGTAGCCTTGTAATGAGGTGTGTACTTGACTGCATGGACCCCTTCTCCAAAATCACACAGAAACTGACCTCCTACCTACCTTTTGGAGCAGTTCCTCAGAGCTCTCTGAGAGGCTGCTTCCTGGGCTGTAGTCCTCAGTAAGTCCCCAAATAAACTGAAACTCACAGCTCTCACATTGTGCATTTTTACTTCAATCGACAATTTCTGTGGATTTTGTTGTTGTTGTAGCTAAGCGGCATGACTGTGTCTAAACATAAGTGCTACATGCAGATACCAAGTATTTATGCAATACCTGAAGAGGTAAGTGAATGGATGCCATGAATCTTGGAAGGTATGAATGTTGGAAGATGCTCTTCCACTCACAGTTGTGTGACCATCTGGGAAAGTCCCAGTGTCCACAAGTGTGAGGTTATTACCATGATGGTTAAGGGCATAAACTCTGGAGCCAGCCTGCCTGGGTTTGAATCTTGGCTTGGCTACTTATGATCTGTGTGACCTGAAGCAAGTGACATGAACTCTCTGTGCCTCTGTTCTCTTATCTTGGAAAGATGGATAATAACAGAACCAGCCATATGGTTGTGAGAATTAAGTGGATCGAAATGTGTAAAGACATTAGCTCAGTGCTTACCACATGGTCAGTGCTCAAGAAATGTTCATCATTCTAAATATTTGTGTAAAAATGGAGGGGATCCTAGTCAATGGGAGAGAGATACAGTATTGAAGAATACATTTATTCACTCATGTATTCATTACAGCCTGAGGCTGGGGCTAAATTAACATAACAGACCTGGTCAGTGGGGACACAATATCCATTCTCCTTTGCTCTAATAATAGAAGCTATTAGGTGACACAGGATTGCCCAGCTAAAGACTGCACTTCCCAGCATCTCTTGCAGCTAGATGTGGTCATGTGACTATGTTCTGGCCAATGAGGTTTAAGGAAAAGTGATCTGGGCATCTTGTAGGAGTTGCCCTTTGAAGGACTGAAGTGTGTCTTCCCCTTCCCTCATCCTCCTCCCCCTCCCCTGAGCCACGATGTGGATGGGATGTGGGGCGTGAGCCGTCTCCAGCCACGTGGCACAGAGCACCAAGGTCAAAGGACCCTGGCTGCCCAACTCCACGGGGATGCAACACCCCGGCCAGGGGAGTTTTACACACAGACCACAGCTATGAGAGAGACATCAAGTTCGGTTTATTTAAGCAGCTGTATTGGGGGATTTTACATCACAGTAGCCCAGCATGCATGATTCCAGGGTGCTGAGTCAAGAGCAGCAAGCGGAGGGAGCTCAGGTATTAGGAGGCAGTGACAAAGCTGAGACAGCACAGGGGACATTCACACACCTTGATTTCACGAAACTCTAACACAGGCAGAGGAACAAAGGTGCAATTTGGGTCAGGTTTTGAAGGTTCAGGAGGAAATTGGGAATCAGAGTCAGAGTCATCCGGTTCCAAGTAATAGGTGAAGCAAACACTTGGCTGGAAGGAAAGAGAACAGAGAAGAAAGAACAGAACGTTAGTGTCACACTAGTGACATTGTGGGGTCAGATCATTCTTTGTAGTCGGGGGGGCATCCTGTACATTGCAGGATGTTAGGCATCATCTCTGGCCTCTACCCACCAGGTGCCAGCAGCACCATCCTTTTAGCTGTGACAAAGAAAAATTTTCCAGACACTGAAGGTGTCCCCTGGGGGATAAACTGCCTTTGTTTGGGAATAGCGGCCTCATCCCATACTTCTGTTCTTGTGGTTGGGGAAAGGTAGGGAACTTCTACCGCTCATGGGCATGTGGCCCAGGTTGAGAGATTTAGGGTTCTCATCTCCTAAGCTGATGATTGGTTCATTGGTGAGCACAGGACCCCAAATGAACCAATCAGAATGCTCTCTGTTTCTAGATTATTTGGTTCATCTACAGTGTCTCCCCACTGATATCTCATTAGTTAGTTGCATGGGGAAAACAAAAATCAGAAATTGTTCAGTGGAGAAATGGGACAAGCATCTCAGCTGAGTGGATCAAAATTAGTATCACCAATGATGGCAGACAGACCTAGGGTGCATCTAGATGTGATGTCCTGATAAGGACAGGGCATCACTTAGGTGGTATTCCAGAGATCATAGCTTATCCTGAATGTCATTAGAGGGACAGCGTAAAAAACAAACAAGAAAAGAAATGAAACAAAACAGAACCGAAAAAGCAATCAACATCGTACGAGGTGTGGCTCTGATCTTCAGACTCATCAGTGTCATAAGAGGCAAAGAAAGACTGAGGAGGTTTTCCAGCTTAAAGAGACTAAAGATACATTACTAAGCAACTATACCTGTCCCTACACAGGACCTTGTGTAGGAGGAAAAAGAACGCCAAGCAGACAGTATGTAGTAAATTAACAAACCTGGAATATGGTTAGCAGATGTGACGAAAGTGTGTATCAGGGTTAAAAGCCCAGAGGTGAAAACATGCCAACAGTAGGATAAGAGAATATTCTATTTCTAAGGTGATACACAGGGAAGAAGAGTTATATATATATATATTCCTATAGGAATATATATGAATATATATAATATGAGAAAACATGAAAATATAAAAAATGATAACAATCGGTGAATTTGGATGATGTTTGTACTGTTTTTTTAAAAAAATCTTTGATTGCCATATTATTTTCTAATAAGAAGATTTTTTAAAGAGTCCTCCCTGGCACTGCTGCAGGTTCTAATAGGAAAGGCGTTCTTGCGAGTATCCTGACCCTGTGCCTCCCCTGACCTCTCCCCGTGGCCCCGCTGGTTCCGCATCAGGGCCGCTCCAAGCTCCGCTCCTGACTGTTAAGAATCCCAGAGACAGAGCAGACGCCTCATTGGCCAAGGTTGAGTCAACGTGCCCAGCCGGGAACCAATCATGGGGAACCTTGGCATTGCCGGCTCTGATTGGTCAGGGGCATACCTGGAGCTGGTCTGAGGATGGGATCAGATCCATCCAAGGTGCATAGAGACAGGCGGTCCCTCAAGAAAAATCAAGGGTGTTAGCAGAAGAGGGAGGGATGGTGTCCAGGTGGACAAATCCATAGCAGCCTGCCTCAGCAGGGACCGTTCCCTAATTCATTCTTCCATTTAATCAGCCCACCTGTGTACAGTGCCTACCGCTGGTTACATCCGTTCTATGCACAGGGATATGTCATTGAACAATAGAGCAGGTTCCTGTCCTCTCCCCCAGCCCCACAGAACTACTCTAGTAGGGAAGACAGATGGTGAGCACACAGATAGAAGGTATGCTCTCAGGTAGCAATAATTACTCTGAAAAAAATTCAGCAAGGCAGGGGGTTAGATCCAGATGGGGAGGAAGTGTCCAAGGGAGGCTTCATGGAGGAGGTGACATTGGAGCAGAGGCAGGAACTAGGAAAGAGAAGGAGGCAGGAAAGAGGGCAGCATCCTCAAGGAAAACCATCCCCCAGAGGATGGGGCCACATCCTTGGGGGCACAGGAGCACCCAGCCACCCAAGGGTCTCTGCTGGGCAGAGCGGCTGGCAGATGTGCCTAAGCTCTCAGAATCCAGGGGCTTCTGGTTGAAGGGAGGAAACAGGCAGGCTTACCATGGGACAGATCGGCAGGACTCTGAATGACAGTCTTCCCTTCATTCCGGTGGACTTCTTTCGTGGTTCATCAGGGTTCTCAGAAAGCAGGGCTGAGAGAGGAGGAAAGAGGCATGAGGCCACCTTGCCCTCTGAGGCTTGAGAAACTCAATAATAATAAGATCTTCATCATGAAACCATTGACAAGACCTAACATGTGTTGGGTACTTGCTATGTGCCAGGTACGCATTTAAGTATTTTACACATCGTAGCTAAATTGAGATGGCTACTATCATCGTCCCACTTTAGAGATGAGGAAACCAAGGCACAGAGGTTAGGACACTTGCTGGAGGTTTCACACAGTGCCTGCAGACATGCATTAAATTGCATCCCGAAGGCCCACCGGGAACAGAGAGGGAATGTCAGCGAGTGAAGGGGCTGGGGTAGGACAACAGGGGGCTCTGGAGATGGTGGCACCCTGGGGAGCCCGTGTCCAGGAGGAAGGGACGGCTGATATGCAGCTGCCTGTGGGGATGCCTCTCCAGAAAACTTGTCTAGTTTCCCCACAGAAGACAGATGTCTTGATTTAGAGTGAAGTCTCCTGATATTTCAAAGCTACCAACAAATCCAGATATTTTCTTAGAAACTCCTACACTCCTGCTGGGAATGGAAATCTGCCTCTCTACGGAGGCCCATTCAGTCAAACTCACCAAATTACACATGCACACCCTCCTTTGAGCAGCCATCCCCCTGTTAAACGTATTGTCCTGGGTATACTCCCCTGTGTGCAATATGACCCAACTATAATCTCATTTCTACTTGCATTTATTGTCTTCCTCAAAGACTGGGAATAACCCGAACGGCCACCTGCAGGAACCAGGTTAAATAAACTGCAGTACAGTACAGACAGACCATGGAATGCCAGGCAGCTGGAACACAAACTTGTCAGCTTGTGGGGAAGAGTCCTCAAGATGGACAGGGGACACAGGGCTTAAGGTCAAAGACCCCGAGGCCAAACACTTCAAATCCCAGCATGAGCTAATCATTCATCCTTGTCATCCCTCAGATTTCCCATCTGCAAAATGGGGCAATCACTCTCCTTACCTCACAGAGTTGTGAAGCATGAGGGATTGGATGCTTGGAAAGCATTGGGACTGTGACTGGAAGATACTAAGCGCCAGATCAGAATTAAATGAAACAAGACAAAATAGGAACTGGCAGTGGCAAATACAGTACACACAGTACATCAGACATAAATACACAGTAACAGATACATACAAATCCTTGTCTGTATGAGAGAGCACAGAACATTCTGGAAGACTGGACAAGAAGCTGGAAAGTAGCTACCTCTGGTAAGGGAGTAGGTAGCTAAAAAAGTGGCCTGTGTCTTGTTTTGTATGATGGTTACACACAGCTACCGATGCGATGAAATACAAGTAAAAACACACATGGATTGTGCCAACATCCATGGGCTAGTTTTGATGTTGTAGTATCATCATATAAAATGAAGATACTGGGGGAAATGGGATGAAGTGTCCATGGAACTTCTATGTACTATTACGTCAACTTCTTGTGTATATAAAATTATTGCAAAGTAAGATGTTTCAGAAAGGAAACATTACAACAGACCCAGCATCCCTCACTCATGAGGCTAAGCCACCAGCAGGATCCACAACCTACCCCACTCCTGCCCCTCCCCTCAGCTAAATCCTTGGGTCAGGCCTCCATCATATCCCAAACAAATGACCTCGTAGCCCCTAGACCGCAACTGGATGCAGGGCCAGTCCAGGCAGGTGACCAGATCACAGAAAGGAGCCCAGATTGATTCCAGCTCCCAGGAGACCCAAGAGACACCCCTGCAGGCTCTGAGCAGGGGAGAGACAAGCCCCACTGTCATGAGGGGATGTCGGGGAGGTTCTACCCTGGGTGCGCTTCAGGGCCCTCCCTTCCCAAGAAGAGCCTGCGGGAGATATTTGGGGCTGGGATCAGTCTTCAAGGTCAACCCTTCCTCAAAAGGAAGGCGGCCCCAGGCGGCCCTCCCCACGGCCACCTGCGCACAGGTTTCCACCCCATGTGTGTCTCACCTCCTTTCTCCGGCGGCTTGGTCTGCACCGCCTCCGTTTCCTGGCCCTCGATGGTGCTGAGAGGTAGCATCGTGACGTCACAGGTGCTCCCTATGGACAGGAGACCAGAGCAGTCAGTGTCTGGGCTGGGCACCCAGACGGCCCGGTGTGAACCCCAGCACCGCTCTCAGGTGTTGGATGGACTCAGACAGCTCTATCTCCTCCCCAAGTCTCCAGGTCCCCAACATCCAAGGGGAAGTGTTGGCAATGCCTCCCTCTAGTGTTCTTCCAAGGCCCAGTGCATGATCTGGCGAGAGCATTTGGCATGGCACCTGGCAAGGGCAAGGGCAGGGGTCATGGGTCTGGTGTTTATGCCCCTTTAAGAAAAAGAAGAAATATCTTGACACAGAAAGCTGGGCCCCTGAAGGTGAATAACAGTTAACTGGATATCATAAGGGCCTGTGGTGTCTGGCACATGGCGGGCACTAAATAAGTGCGCTCACGGGTAGCATTCCCAGTGCTGTATTTCAGGGCTGTCCTAAGGCTACATTGCAGCTTGGCCAAATGGTTCAGACCAGGACCTCGCTTCCCTGGCCTTGGGACCCATTCTGGTACAGGATGCTTAAGTGACTGCCTCTCAGGACTGCTGTGAAGTTGAGGGGACCGGTCCACAGACACCTCACCACAGCCCCTGGGGAAGGGGCCGCACCGCAGCAAGGGTGCCTAGCAGCAGGCTCAGCTGTGGGGTCCTGGGACCCCGCCTCCACTCCAGCTTTACCCTGGGCAGGGCTTGGACCAGTGTGTCTGGAAGGGGTGGGCTGGGGGGGTTCCAGGCTGCCAGTCACTAGTCAAGAGATCTCAAGGATTAAGTTTGCCAGATTTAACAAAACGACATTATAACAAATACACAGCAAACTGAGATTTGAATTTCAGATACACAAATCCTTTTTTAGTATAGCATATCCGAACACTGCCTGGGGCATGTCTACATAAAAAGTCATTTTTTTATTTAGTTTTCTAAATTATGTTTAAGTATAGGCAAGTCCCATGAAATAATTGGAACATACTTATACTAAAAGGTAATTCATTATTTGTCTTAAATTCAAATTGAAGTAAGCATCCTGTATTTTACCTGGCAAGCCCCGATTCAGGGGTTTTTTAACCTCTTGTGCTGTCAGCTTTCCCGTCCATGAAAATGAGGAAAATAAATGATTAAACATGAGGATTAAATATGATTAAATACACACTCAGAACACAGTATCTGGTAACTTAGAGTCAAATCTCTTCTTCGAAGCCATTTTAAGATGCTTAAGAACCATCACAGACTGTCACACATAATCGTGCAAATATAAGGTGCATCATATAGTGGGACCAGCCGGCCAGGTACACACACACAGAAACGCACATTTTCAGATGAACACTGAGGAAACCAGGGCATAACGACACACCGACATCTGCAGACACACTCTAGGGAAATCTGAGACCCCCACTACTCAAGCAGGCAGACCTCCTTGACAGTACTGAACGCCCCATTCACAGGCAATCTTCACACACACACACACACACACAGACACACACACACACACACACACACTCGGGACACACACAACTGCAGATGCACCAGCTGAAATTACACATCACCCTCCCACACAATTTCCCTCTGGCTGACACCCAGGGCCCATCCCCCGAGGAGGCTGCCCCTCAAAGGTGCGCGCCCCAAACAGGCTCCCTGCCCCCACCCGCAGCACGCAGGCGCACAGAGGCGCTGGAGGCTCAAAAGCTGTTTTCCAAGCCCTCTTCTCATCTGCAAACCTTCTTATTCGTTCTTAGTGAACCCCCAAACCTTTCCGGAGGGACTCCCCGCTCTTCTTCACCCCTAAAACTGCTCTATGGACTCCCCACAAAGCCATGTTCCTATGCTTTTATTCGGCCAGTGAGATAACCGAACCCCTGACACCTAACTGGCCTCTCAGGTGTGCAGAGCACCCCCCATACCTCCCGCCTCCTCCATCCAACTACAGAGCCCCCCGTCCGCGCCTCGGGAGACGCGGGTTCCTGAAGGGGCCCCACCGCGGGCACCTTCGGGCCTCAGGGGCTCCTAGAAAGCAGCTCCTGCGCCCCATTGCCCTGAACGCACCCGCGCATCCTGGCCTGGTGCCCCGCCCTCCCCGCGGAGACCCCGCAGCGCCATCCGGCCGCCACCACCCCCGCGCCCCCCGCCCCTCGCTTCGCCCCCGCCCTGATGGCGCCGACCCTTCAGAGCTGCGGCCTTGGGACTGACCTCCGGACCCGGGTCTATCTGCGCCCCTTGGCAGGAGCGGGCGGGCTTGCTCGGGGCTTGTCCTTGGCGCCCGGGGAGCGCTGGCTCCGAAGATGTCCAGGGAATCTGTGGACAAACTCGCAGGAATGAACAGAGCTGAGCTGCTCAGCGTCACGCAAAGCACTCGCCCATCCCCGGCCCCAAACAGAAGTCAGGTGGTTAAAACAGTCTCTGACACCAGCACAGGTATCTGAGTGTTGGCTGCAATTTTATTTTTAGGGGGGAGGGTCGGGGACCTCATTCGTTAGAGGAACCAATTTAGGAGGTCGCTATGGGCAGGTTTTAACAGAATGAGAATCAGTTATGCAGGTAATAAGGGTAAGTACTGTTTCTAAACTTCTTATTTGAATATGAGGAAATATATGACGCACACACCTAGAAAGACATGTATGTAGCATGTACACTGGACCCAAACACAAAATATCTTTTATATAGTGTATCACACTCACAGTAGTTCAAGAGTTTCCCTCCTTTTTCTAAACATTCTCACACTTTCACCCGTACTGATTTCAGTCTGGCATCTATTCAAAGCAAGATCAGTCACCTTTGTTGTCAAGGATGTCATGGCGAATAGTTTAGCCTTTGTGCACCATCAGGTCTGTGTCACAGCTCCTGGACTTTGCAGGAAAGCAGCCCAGACTCTACCTAAGGATGCACGTGGCTGTGCTAATGAGCCCTTATTTACGCTACAGGCTGGGGCTGGATGGCCAGAGTCTGCCCACCCCTGACCTAGAGAATTTTCTGTGCCAGCTCCTGCAGTAGATGAAGCCAAGCTGCTCTCTGGCAAAAGCGCAGTTTGGGCAGAAATGTGAACAGACACACTTTGTTATTTTTCTTTTAAAAAAGAAATACTTTATGAAGGTATGGATCCTGAGAATGAAAAGAGTGTAATATAAAAATAGCCATTGAGTCTTGATTATGTACAAAATTTGAAATAACAACCTTAAAAAAGCTCTCATGAGCCTTGGGTTTCTCTCCTATACATTGGGTATCATATTAGCTCCTATTTCTTGGACTCTGGTGAAGGTTACACGAGATCATCTATATAAAGCGTTCAGCTCCATACCTGACAGGTGGAAAGTGCCCAGGAAATGTTAGCATTTATCCAACATTATCAGTAACCGACTCGTTAATCTGCCCCAGGCAGAGGGGTTGTCCTGCGGGCAGAGCACTGGCCACCCTGAGACTCGAACTGCCCAGAGGACCGTGCATGGAGCCAAGAGTGTCCAAGAGCCATTGACAAGATGCTCCATCTGGCTGTGCTTCTTCAGTCTCTCACAGCACCAAGCCCACATCCTCACTTTCTGGGGGCTACGGTGTGTAATAATTCTGATAACCTAAGAGATCTAACCCAGTCCTGAGACAGACCCTTCTGTGACCATGGAAATATTCTGTATCTGCACTGTCCAGTGCTGTAGGCACTGGCCACATCTGGCCACTTAAACCTGCCCTGAGCGGCTGAGAGACCGTGTATTGAATTTTGTTTAAGATTGATTCATTTACGTTGAAGTAGCCTCATGCAGTTAGTTAGTGATTACTGTGTTGCAGAGCAAGAAAATTATACCTGAATTCCTTCTCACATGCAAAACCTCATGTGCATCTAGAAGTGATGTCCTGAGAAGGACAGGGCATCACTTAGGTGGTATTGAAGAGATCATAGCTTACCCTGAATCTCATTAGGGGGAAAGGGTCAAAACAACAGCAAAAACAACAAAGTAAAAAGCCATCAATACGGGGCAGGGTGTGACTCTGGTCTTCAAAATCGTCAGTGTTATAAGAGGCAAAGAAGGGCTGAGGGGATTTTCCAGCTTAAAGAGCCTAAAGATACATTACTAAGAAACCTAGATGAGACCTTGTGTAAGAGGAAAAAGAACGTCAAAAAGACATTCGGTATTAAACTAACAAACCAGGAATATGGACATTAGATTAGATGAAAGTGCATGTAAGAGTTAAAAGCCCAAATGTTACAACAGTCTCACACTTACTAAAGAGAATATTCTATTTCTAAGGCCATACACAGAGGAATACATATGTACATTATATATAATGTACATGTATATTATATATATACGAGAAAACATGCAAATAGAAAAAGTGTTAACAACTGGTGAATTTGGATGATCTTTGTACTGCTTTGCAAAATCTGTGACTCTTACATTTTTTTCTAATAAGATTTCTAGAGAGTCCTCCCTGGGACTGCTGCAGGCACTAATAGGAGAGGTGTTCTTGAGAGCATCCTGACCCTGTGCCTCCCCTGACCGCTCCCCGGGGCCCCCTTGGTTCCCCATCAGGGCCGCTCCAAAAACTCCCCTCCCACCTGTTAAGAATCCCAGAGACAGAGCAGACGCCTCATTGGCTAAGGTTGAGTCACGTGCCCAGCCTGGAACCAATCATAGGGAACCTTGGCATTGCCGGCTCTGATTGGTCAGGGGCATACCTGGAGCTGGTCTGAGGATGGGATCAGATCCATCCGAAGGGCATGGAGACGGGTGGTCCCCCAAGAAAAATCAAGGGTGTTAGTAGGAGAAGGAGGAATGGTGTCCAGGTGGACAAAGCCACAGCTGCCTGCCTTAGCAGGGACCCTTACGTAATTCATTCCCTCACTTAATCAGCCCATGTGTATACAGTGCTTACCGCTGGTTACATCTGTTCTACACACAGGGGTATGTCATTGAACAACAGAGGAGGTTCCTGCCCCCAAGAACTACTCTAGCAGAGAAGACAGATGATGAATACACAGATACAAGGTATGCTCTCAGGTAGCAATAATTACTTTGAAAAAACTTCAGCAAGGCAAGGGGGTTGGAGAGAAATGGAGAAAAAGTGAGCAAGGGAGGCTTCATGGAGGAGGTGACATTGGAGCAGAGGCAGGAATTAGGAAAGAAAAGAAGGCAGGAAAGAGGGCAGCATCTTCAAGGAAAACTATCCCCCACAAGATGGGGCCACATCCAGACTGAGAGATGGACAAAGGGGCACCCAGCCACCCAAGGGTCTCTGCTGGGCAGAGATGGTGGTGGATGTACCTGACTTCTCAGAACCCAGGGGCCTCTGGCCAAAGGGAGGAAACAAGCAGACTTACCACAGGACAGAACGGCAGGACTCTGAATAACATCGTTCCCCTCATTCTGATGGGCTTCTTTGGTGGATCATCAGGGTTCTCAGAAAGCAGGACTGAGGGAGGAGGAAGGAGTCATGAGGCCATCTTGCCCTCTGAGGCTTGAGAAACTCAATAATAATAAAATCTTCATTATGAAACCATTGGCAAGAGCTAATATGTGTGGAGTAGTTTCCTTGTGCCAGGCACACATTTAAGTATTTTACACATCATAGTGTATTTGGTTGTTCATAATATCTCTCTGAGATGGCTACTCTCATCATCCCACTTTAGAGAAGAGGAAACCAAAGCACAGAGAAGTTAGGACACTTGTTGGAGGTTGCACAGCAGTGCCTGCAGACATGCATTAAATTGCAGCCCAAAAGTCCACAGGGAACAGACAGGGAATGCCAGTGGGTGAAGGGGCTGGGGGAAGACAACAAGGGTGTCCAGGCCACAAAAAGGAGCCCAAATTCATTCAGCTCCCAGGAGATTCCTGCAGCCTCTGAGTAGGGCAGTGACAGGATGTACCGACATCAGGTGATGTCAGGGAGGTTCCATCCTGGGAGCCCCTCAGGGCCCTCCCTCCCCAGCAGGAGCCGGTGGGAGATATTTGGGGCTGGGATCAGTCTTCAGGGTCAACCTTCCCCATCAGCCGTGCCCTGGAGACCCTCCCCACTGCCACCTGTGCACAGTTTTCCACTCCATGTGTGTCTCACCTCCTTTCTCCGGCGGCTTGGTCTGCACCGCCTCCGTTTCCTGGCCCTCGATGGTGCTGAGAGGTAGCATCGTGACGTCACAGGTGCTCCCTATGGACAGGAGACCAGAGCAGTCAGTG